>NW_026059679.1:37418-40352 GCF_023721935.1 Panthera uncia | reverse complement strand
TAGCCCATCCCCCCTCCCACAACCCCTTTCATCTAGAAAAAAAAAAAGTGTTTTAAAGATGGAGTATTTCCTATCAATTTACCTTTAAGTTCACAGACTCACTTGTATTATCTCCATTCTGCTGGGGAGTATATTCAGTAACCGTTTAAACCATTCTCTCTAAAGATTTTAAATTTTAAAATTAGTGTTTATTTCTCTGCTGAGATTTCCTGTGTTTTCATGTATTACAAGCACATTTTTAGGTCACTGAGAGTAAAGTCTGCTAATTCCACAATTAGAGTCACCTTCGGGTTGGGGTCCATTGAATGTTTTTCCTCCTGAAAACAGGTCACATTTTCCTGTTTTTTCATAAACTCAGAAATCAGGAACTGAATCCAAGGTATTGTAAATGCTATGAAGTCTCTTAATGTGAAGACTCTATATGTCTCTGTATTTTTCTGATAAATATTGTATAGGTTTTCTTCTTGTTTAAGCATTCAATTGACCTAGTTGGATTCCAACTGCAAACCTCCTTCTTTATCCTTTGCTAAGCAGCATTTGCCCTCACATTCATGGTCTAGGGACAGCCAGAGAACCAGTTAAAGATCGTACACAGCATTTTGGCCTCCCCTACTCTCATTTCTAAGATTCTCTTCTTTCTTTCCAGGGGCTAGCTTTTCTGGCTCAAGTCAGAACGACAGAAGACTTGCTATAGGAGCTTCAAACACCCTGTGTAGTGCAGACTAGCATTTCCCTTAGGCTCAAAGCTGTGAAAACACAAAACATACCCAGTACAATTTCCAAATGCCAACCCCTCTTCAAAATCTACCTACTTTTAGTTTTTCGCCTGCTCCTTTAGAGAGTTCCTCCCACCCCAGATCTTCCAGTAGTTATTCGTGGAAGGATTAGCCCCCTAGAAGCTGACTTGGCTATATGAGAATAGCACTACCACCAGTCTTAATGGTTAACTTGCTTCAACTTCACACACTCCTTACTTGCTGACCTAAATCCCTGGATCCACAGCAGACAGGCCACTGGCCTTGAGAAGGACCAGAAAGAACTTCCCTACCCACAGAGACCAGCAAGTCTATTTGAAGCCACCATGGCTTTCCGATTAGCCTAGCAATTTTTTGGCAAAAAGGTTTTTCTTTCTCAGGTCACAAAATAAGTTTACTCACCTCCCACTTTGTGGACCTACAGAGTTTGCCCTCCTTCCCATCAAGGACAGAGGCCTCCTGCAGGTCACGAAACAGGAACTGGACCCCTTTGCACAACTCTGACACTGAGAAAAAACATCTATTGCTGACTGAATGGTGCCAGATAAAATCAAGAAATGTTGCAGACTGCTGCACTGCCTTTCCTGATTAACTGCTTCCAAAACCCCTGGACCAGGCAGAAATTTGGGAGTTGCCTTTCTGACAACAGTCTGCCTTTTCCCAAAGTGGCCAGCCTCCAGAATAAACCTCAAATTCCTTTCCAATCAAAACTCTTGAGTATTGGCCTTGCTTGGCCTTTTGAGCAGATGGTGGCCGAACTTGGGCTTTGGTAACAGAACTTCCTCCAGTAATTTGAAAGATACATACTCCTTTTCCTCTTTGGTAGGAACCCTAAAAATATTAGTATACACCTTTAATTTTTATTTAGCCATTAATATCTAGAGTTACTCAAACTACATCTAGAGCTTACCAAAACAAAAACATACACACACACACACACACACACGAAGAAGCTTAGCAGAATTTATTTTTATTTTCTCCTTCCTTTGCTGTCATTTTTTCTATTGAGATCATCTGAAATGCAGATTATGCACTCTTTCACATTTAGCCTTCTTTAGCTTCTTTGGACTGGTTTTTATTCTGAATTCATTCCCTACCCCTACTGGGGTATATCCTCTGATAATTCTGCCCGAGTATGAAGTTAGTAACCTTTGATTTAGTTTTTTAATCAATATATGTACATAGATTAATGGCATAATGACAAAGTTTATAATAAGAGCAATTGTCTACATCCTTACTCCTCACTCAAGTTGTTTTCTAGTTCATTTAGTTGTTTTTGTTATTTTCATTTTAGACGTTATTCACTGGCTTATTTGGGAATATTAGCATTTCCTTTTTACCCTACTTACCACCCCTGTGTACACATAACATCTTTTCCCTTCTCTTCCTTGCAAGGGATCACAAATTTCACTTATTATTATCTGTAAAAATATTTTTGAGGGAAAGAGCAAGAGAGTGAGTGCACAAGCACACATACGGAGAAGGGGGGGGAGAGGGGGGAGAGAGAGAGAGAGAGAGAGAGTCCCAAGCAGGGACTGCTTGCATTCACAGGCTCCAGGAATTAAGATGTGGCCATCCCGGGGGTCTGACAGACATCACTTTGCCTACCACACTAGGATCATATCAGTATTTCTCATAGATGAATCACATGGTATCCTATGATCACTTTTCATTCCTTACACAGTTTTTGTTGGTGTTGATACTTATCTTTTGTTGTTTGCTTAATTTTCTGTGAATGTATGGAAATTCTTTTCCCTGTTCTATGTTAGAATAATAAAACTCTTCTTAATATATCAAATACACTGCGTAAATGATTAGTTCCTGTGATGGTTAATTTTGTGTCAATTTGGTTAAACCACAGTGCACAGATATTTGGTCAAGTATTATTCTAGATGTTTCTGTGAAGTGTTTGTTTTTTTTTAATGTGAGACTAACATTTAAATCAGCAGACTTTGATTAATGCAGATTGCCCTCCATAATGTGTTTGGGTCTCATTCAATTAGTTCAAAGTCTTAATAGAAAAAGGCTGGGGCTCCTGGAAGGCTCAGTTATTGAGTATCAGACTCCTGATTTTGGCTTAGGTCATGGTCCCAGGGTTGTAAGATCCAATCCCACATCAGGCTCTGAGCTGAGTGTGGAGCCTCGTTGAGATTCTCTCTCTCTGAAGTAAAAAAAAAAG
>NW_026059679.1:0-37318 GCF_023721935.1 Panthera uncia | reverse complement strand
TATATATATATATATATATATATATATATATATAATGAATGACATTCCCTGAAGAAGCAGGAATTCTCCCAGCTGACTGTCTTGGAATCCTAATTGCATTTCTTTCCTAGGTCTCCAGCCTCACAGTCCACCCTGCAGATTTTGGATGTTCCAAGCCTCTATAATCTCATGAGCCAGTTTTTTAAAATAAACCTCTCTTTCTCTCTCTCTCTCTTTCTCTCCTTCAGGATATATATGCATTCTGGTGGTTCTGTTTCTCTGGAAAACCCTGACTAACACAGACTTTGGTACCAAGAGTGGTTCTAGAAAAACAGAATCTTAAGGATAAGTTTCCTGAATTGGTTCTGGCGTCTCTGGAATGGGTCCTCTGATCTGAAAGATTTCAAGATGCTAATGACTTTATTTCCAGCAATAAAAAATGGCATCCTTATAAGGCCAGAAGACCAGGACCCAGGCAGGTATAGAGGAAAAGCCATTTGAAGAGTCAGGGAGAAGACAGTTATCTACAAGCCAAGTAAAGCTGCCTCTGAAGAAACCAACCATGCCAACATTTCAGTCTGGGACTTCTAGCCTCCAGAATTGTGAAAAATAAATCTTTGTTGTATAAGCCAGCCATCAACTAGCTCTTTACACTAATTCTATAATTTCTGACTTTCTCATTTTTTTAGCCTGTTCTTATTTAATTGATGTAATATTTTGTCTTCCTTCTGAGGATATTACCTTCACTTAAAGAATGCTTCTGTTTGTTCTTTTAACTGTTTTCTTCAGTGTCCTCTCTGTTGAGTGCAGTAGCTTTTTTTTTTTTTTTGGTAATTAATTTCCACAATGTTAGGCACTTGTTGATGCCTACTCATCCTCTGCAAGAGTTTCCCTACTCTATCAGTGGATTTTTTTTTTCTTACGGGGGGAAGGGGGGACACTCTTGCCTCAAGTGACTGAGGATACTTTAAAAATAAGATATACTTTAAGCAGGTGATAATAGCTGTTTTGAGGGGCATCGTTTTCCTGCTTCTGGATGTTGCAAGTCCCCCAGTATATTACCCTTCCTCTTTTGCGCAGGCACCCATATTCAGTCTTAACCCAGAAGGGAACACCCTGTTGGCCGCTGCTTGGTACAAGCAGACACGGAATGTCGGAATGACGTTGTCCAATGGGGTCAGCTCCCCTGGACGTCCACGATGCATTTCTTTAACCACTCAGCAGGTGTTTTCCTTCCCGATGCCCTGCCTCTACATCTCCCACCTGAAGCACTTCCAGAAGCACTGCCACCTTCTCTGATGGTCCTGTCACATGTTTTGAACAATAGTTTCCTCTGTTAACCGGTGTGTATTTTCGGACTTCTGTGGATTCACCATCTCTGGTATGTATTTTTGTTTTACCTACTTTAATAAATTTATTCTTTTAAACAACATCTTTGATGCCATATCTAAGAGTTTAGGTCAGGAAGTAAAGACAGGAGTTTGTAGTCAATTGTTAATTTGTATTTTTTTTGTGTGTACGCCATGCAATACTTTAAATAGCACTAGAGTTAGTATTTTAGGTCTTGACAGAAATTATCTTAAAAATGGAAACCCTCTGGGCCTGTGTTCATGGTAGAGTTTGGGCTACCTATAATAATTCTCCAATGAATATTAGACTTTCCAAGTTTTCTTTACCTTGGTCAATTGTGATCATCTGTATTTTGTTTGAAAACCCATCCTTTTATATGGCTCTTTTAATCTGATACAAATTTGGCATAGTAAATTCTTATGACTTTAAAAGTCTCCTGTGTATCTCTAGGTATGTCTTCCAAATACTGTTCACCAGTGTAATGTGCAGTTTTTAGGGAAGAGATAATTCATCTTGTTTCCTTCACAACGTATGAGCACATCGCTTTTTCTCTTTCAACGTGCTCACCGTAATGGCACTGGTTATGGTTCAGGGAACTATGACTTTTGCCACCACCAAGTATATGGCTAATAATTTACTTTTGTATATACTAATCATCTTTAAAGCTATGGCTAGCAATAGGAGGCAGTGAAGGTTAGCATGACCTATATTTTACTTAGTTTCACAATTGTATCATCTCCTGAATATGTTATTTGCACAGTTGTAGGCTTGGTAAGCTTGGTAGGCTCCCCACCCCCTTCTCCTAGATACATATTCCTGGAAAAAGTAAGCACGTGTCCCTATGTGACTCAATGGTCACTTCTCTGAACTATAACAGGGAGTTATTAGTAATCTTTGCATGTCTTTTCCCTCTGTGGTGATTGGGAACTTTGGAGGGGGGGGCATTTCTAAAAGCATGATTTAGTTTTACTTTTTCAGTCTACAAAAGAGCTCAACTCTATATTTCTAAGAATATAAGTGTTTCCCTTTTTTACCTCTACTGTTGGGATCTTTCAAAATCTACTTCTTATAAGTGGTTTGATTTTACCACTGTATTTTTACAGAAGAATTTCTTATATTTTATGTGAGAATTTTTCTTCTTCTCTGATAAGCCAGGCCTGTAGCCCAAATCTGTAAGTTTCTAGCTACGTGAATGTAGGCAAACCCTCTTAGCTCCTCTGACCATAGTTTCCTGTTAAAAAATTGGAGGAGTTAAAATTGTATCCACATAAGGCAAGCACATTGGCACCTAGGGATTAATACACATGAGGTGGTGCTGTCAGTCATAATCATCATCATTGTTGCCATTTGTGTACCAATTGTTTTCCTATAGTATCACACAAAACTCCAACATAAACTTGTAGGAGCTATCTGAGGGATTGCCTACAACAGAAAAGTAACCACAGCCCCTTGTCTTATCGGCCTTTGTTACAAATACTGCTCTCTGTACATTTGATCTTTAGTTAAGCAGCCCTGTGTGGGCACCACCTGTGCCTATCCGTGGTGTTCCTGGAAATTGTGCTTCTAAAACCTGCTTATTCCCTCCTCTCTCTGGAAGTGATAACCTGCCAACCTCTGAGTGCTAGCAATTTGCAAGGTATTGATTTACCTGACTCTTGCACTGCCTCCTAGAACATGCACACACATTGTAAAACTTGTTTCTTCCTTTATACAATTGGATTTCTTTTATTTTCCGTGTTCTTGCCAATAGTCCAATTTTGATCTTTGCCCCAGAATTTTAGTGCCGTATTTTCCTTTTCAACCAGTTCTTTTAGCACTGATACCAGCTAATGCCCCAAACTCATCTCTGCTGATATCAGTAATATCCCAATCCCGTCTCCGCTGACATCAGTTAATGCCCAAACCCATCCTCACCAATATCGGTTAATGTCTCACATCCCTCTCCACGTGGACTGGGTGGAGAGGTATTTGGGGCATTAGCTAACGTCAGTGCTGAAAGAATGTGTTTGTTTGTTTGTTTTGGTTTTGTTTTTTTAAACAGCAATATATTTCTGCAGCAAAAATCAAAATTATAATGAAGTATAAAAATAAAATTAGAATATTAAATTACAACATTTCTCGGGAACTTAAAATGTGCCAATGCCTCAGCTAAACATTTTTCTTGGGTAATGCAGTCACCCTGCCAAACAATCCTTGAGGTAGTTTCAACTATTATTCCATTTCATGGATGAGAAAACAGAGACTTGAAAGGATTGAATCACTAACTCATGATCACGTACATCTGTTGAGCAGTGACTCCTAGGTACAAGTCTGGGGTTTATTAAAATAAAGGACACTCCTCGGCTCCCCTCTTGAATTCTAAACCAAAATCATCAGAAAATGGAGATCAAAAGTTTGCTCTTTTACTTGTATAGAATTTGGACTAGAGTTGGACTGGCTTATGCAGCAACAATCCCTACTTCCCTTACTTATCAGTGCCCCTCAGTTTAGATCATGGGAAAGTTTGGTTTTGTAGGACAGTCATACGTAACCGGCTTGCTGCCTTTTATCACTCCAGGATGGAGAAGAGAAAAGTAGAGAGTACATTCCTGCATACTATTTTTATTACTAATGAAGACTGGATTGGAGGACATGTTTTAAATTAGCCAAATGACTTTCTGCGTCAAACCTCATAATCAGGCAGACTGAGCCACCAGAGTTTCACTGCTAAGGAAGCTGCCATTGTGGACAGGAATGAGAAGCGTCTACAGCTGCCACCATATTCCTCTGGCTCTGTCTCTGTCTCTCTGGCTTCCTTGATGTTATTATTCTTGTTCTTTCCTTCCTTGGAACTTATGTCTGAGCCGAGGCTTGGAATTTCCCCTCTTTAGGCCAGTTGTATGAATCTCAGGCTTGGATATTTTCCCAGCTGTGACCCTAGGTTCTATTTGCCTCAGGTGTTGTGGTCACTTCGGGAATAGTCTGAGACGTGAACCTTTCACTCCAACTAATGTGCCCATTCCCTCTCTATCAATAGTTGCCAGGTCAACACTGGTGTGCAGAAGAATCACCTGACGCTGTCTTAAAAAAGAACAGAATCTCAGGCCTGCCCGCCCCAGGCCCCGCCAACCCCTCAAGCTGCAGGATCCTCTTGCCTTGTTTGGGAAGGCCCACTCCCATACCCATTATGGAGTGAATTCTTGAATGCAGCCCCCTTCCAGTTGGTCCAAAGCAGAGCTCTATGGTGACTGAGTGCTACCTCTGATACTTATGTGGATTTGACTGTTCCACCAGGCCACCTTTGTTGTCCCAGGTCAGCCAGCTTACCGTGGTGCTGACCGACCTCAGTGTGGCTAGTTTCTTTGGGGCTTTCCAGACTGGGTTTGGGCACTCTTTGAGGCATGCAGATAGGTCATCTGCCTGGCCTCAGGAGGCTCATCAGTTCTCACAATGAATATTCAAACACTTTAAAAAATATTTCAGGCAGTCATCTTCCTTTTCCAGTATTTAAACAAACCTTATCTTTTTAATCTTGTAAATGTGTCCTAATGGAATAAAAAGAGTCAACACTGAGTCCAAGGGGTTATCAGGCAAGTCTTGATGTTACTGCACTAGACATTTATTTAGCTAAGTAATCATGTACCAAGGCTTAGGTTCAGCCTTGAGTGTTCTCAAAATTTAGATTTGCTGGTAAATTACGTGTCATGATGCTTTCTAGCTGTGTAACTGTAGCTCTGTGCCTCTGTTTCTTATCTGTAAAATGGAAATTATGGCAGTATCTACTAATATTGTTTTTTAAAAATGTTAACATATAAGCATGATCAAAATAGTATCAAGCAAACTGGAGAGGTAAAGGAGTAATCAGAATAGATAAAATTTTTTTTTAATAAAGAGCTTACTTGGAGGTTTAAAACCTATTTATTTTATATAGAGTTTTAGAATTTACAAAACTTTCAACTTCCCTATACTTTATCAATTTGATAATATGGATACCTATCACCTACATTTTGTAGATGGGACCAACTCAGGCTCAGGTGGATTACATGTCTTTTTTTAATGTTTATTTATTTATTTATTTGGGGGGGGGCGGGTAGTGCATGAACAGGGGAGGGACAGAGAGAGAGGGAGAGAGAGTCCTAAGCAGGCTCTGCCCTGTCAGCTCAGAGCCAAATGTGGGACTTGATCTCATGAACCCTGAGATCATGACCTGAGCAAAAATCAAGAGTCTGACATTTAGCCGACTGAGCCACCCAGGTGCCCCAGATTACATATCTTGATTAACGTGGAAAAGTGAATAAATAGCAGAAGCGAGAAGATGATCCAGAGCCTCGCCCCATCACCTATTTCCCTGTCCTTTTTATTCGGCTCTTTGGCTAGAATTGCAGATGAGCTTTCCATATAGTTGCATGGCTCTTCGTTAGCAAAGCTAGGAAAAACTGTGTTCTTCCATCCCTCTTTTGCATCTACAGGCTTTGCTTTGCTTGTTGCTACCTTTCCTTGGAGTTCATTGCTAACCCAGCTCAGTCCTATGCACATGAGCTGATCTGCCTCTATAGCAGGATTGCTTCCCTTAGTAAACTGTGCCTGGCTTGAATGTGGTCTTTGGCATTCCCCTTCTGGTAAATTCTAGATAGCCAAGACCTTGCCTTCAAAGCACCGTGAGTACACATTGGAGACGCACCACAGTTTGGCTTCACCTTAGAAATTCAGCCAAAAAATATGCTATTCAGCCTGACTTCATCACGTTCAGACTCTGGATATCAGAAAAGTCTAGACAGGTGTTTAAACATAACTTTGGGCACCTTTGAACTTGCCTATGGTCAATAACATCATCCTGTGGTTTGCTACTATGTCTAAACAGTTTAGCAACATACATAAAGCAAACATTACGCTGCTATTCAGATTATCATTGATTTTTTAAATATAAGGGAGCATTCTAGATGTAACTTAGAGTGAAAATCTTTATATGTGTTTTATATATGAACATTCTTAGTCCATTGCAAGTATGAAGGTGAATTTATTCTTGCAATTATAAAAGTGAACAATAATGAAAGATACTCATTTTTTGTACAAAAATAATTGAGTCTTTAAATAGATAAATAAGGATATAGGTTAGCAGTTAATACAAAAATTGAGGGGAGCTATCTTAGTGGGATAACTTCAGGAAGTTATTCTTTCTCAGCAAATAAATATTTATAAGAATTTAAATAATACAAAGCAGAATAATAAAAATGTGATTATACGATAGTTCTAATGTTTATAAAACGATTAGATCTATATTAAACAAAATAAGCTTTAGGAACTGTACATAAATTTTAGTTTTCTAATTCCATTTAGGCTGTGATTCTTTTAAGAAAAATTTCTTTGGGGAATTCTTTACATCTTCTAAGAATGAAGTAAGAAGGTCAACTTGGTGACTTCCAAATTTCATGAGAAGGGAAAACTCTAAAATGATGTATAAGAACTTGCCACGACAGGCACCTGGGTGGCTCAGTAGGTCGGGCGTCTGACTTCGGCTCAGGTCATAATCTTGGGGTTAGTGGGTTCAAGCCCCACATTGGGCTCTGTGCTGACAGCTCAGAGCCTGGAGCCTGTTTCAGATTCTGTGTCTCCTTTTCTCTATGCCCTTCCCCTGCTCGTCTCTCTCTCTCTCAAAAATAAATGAACATTTAAAAAAATAAGAAAAAAAAGAAACTGCATGATTAAAAAAAAAAAAAAAACTAGAGTGAGAAGCCAAGAGGAAAACACGAGAGAAAAATTAGGTGCCCCTAAATTTCTTGTTCTTTTACCAATTTTAATGAATTATCTAATTTCACAATTGTGCCAAAAAGGAGCTGTCGAACAGCTGTCTGTACTAAGCAGGTGTTATCCTTGCAGTCACATGATAAGCTTAAAATGTCAAAATTTCAATTGTAAACATTTAATGGTACATTTATAATAACAGCAATATTTTTGGTATGTTATAATAATATTAATAATAAATTTTCTATAAAGATAAATTTTGTATATACATAAATAAGATAATTTATATCCCATAACATCCTTTTAGAATGGCTATTTTCAGCTTTGATTCGGCTCTAATTGAATATTGATTTTAACACTTGACCATTAAGCGTTTGACCAAAATCTTTATTTACGGAACTTCTACTACAGACTATCTCATGTGATTTTGGCAACCATGTTTTATCTTCAGTAGAGGGGTACTGATACTTATTAGGAAGTATTTCCGGTAAGCAGAATAACTCATTATGGTGATGGGTATCATTGTAGTATCTTAATTTCCATCAGTTGAGCCAGCATTTCTGTCAAGACTATCAATCTGAAAACAAAACAAACCTTGAAGACCTTAGGAGGAGTGAGCTATTGTAAGAAATCTAGAATGCCAAATCCAGAGATCATTACCCAAGATTCTTTTCTCCCTGGAATCACATCTCTGCAGCTCCTACCTTTCCACAACGTGGCTTCTTTTCTCCCTCTAGTTCTGCAGTTTGTTCTTTGGGCATTCAGATCAATCTCTGGGGTGTGCAGAATGACTTGATATTTATCTAGCTGTGTTTGAGGGACGAGACAAGCATAGGGTCCTCCTGCTATTCTGCCATCTTGAGGCATCTCCTCCTTGAGGATTGTTACCAAGATCAGGTAAGTGAGGAGACAGAATTCCTAAGACCAAGAACTAATGAGAGATCGACTTCAGGTGCCGAGATTCCAGCTCTTTAAAGGGCCAGGATCAAAAGGGTGTTCTTTCCCTTTCTCTGGCTCTCGGCCTAAAGATAGCAAACTTCTCTCCTTGCTGCTATGCGAGTATAGTTAAATCTATCAAGAAATCCACACCCTGGTCTCTTTGGTTAATTTGCAGCAGCATCCCCCAAATAGACCAGTCTTACCCCTTTTCTTTTATCTTCAATCAGATGCTCATGTCTTTTACCTCCCTCTACTCAGGTTTATGCTTTGAGCGAAGTATCCATACAGGCCAGATTATACTAAAGTAATGAACAACCTCCAAGCTTACTGGTTTAATCACCCCCAGTTTTTTGCTTACTCACTTTATTTCATGGTTCCATTAAGTGTCTGACTCCACGATGACACTCAGGACCCAGGCTGATAATCTGTTATCTCATAGCAGCAACATCTGGAGCATGTGACGTCTTCAGTCAGTACAGCCAGGCCAGAACGGGGAGTAGCATTTGGATTCTTCACTGCCTCTATAAAAAGTGATGCATATCAGTTCCTCTCACCTTTCATTGGTCGAATCTAGTCACAAGTCATTTGGGTTAATAATTCCACATGCACAGAGGAAAAGAGAACCAGATTTGGGTGAATACCAATAATAGGTACCACAGTCACTCTTCCAGGTACCAAATGTTCAGTTCACTCTCATTCAACAACCTTTCCCAAGGGAGAAACCTGAAAGTCCCATTCAGTCATGGTACTGAGTTCAAAGCCCAGGGGCAGGGTGGGGGGGGGGGGGGGGGGGGGGTGTGGGCGTTGGGGGGTGGCTCTACTTCACATCCAGGTGTGGCTCCTCCTGATCTGGAGACTATGAGTGCAAATGGCAATTTAACTGTCCTGCATGGGCCAAATATACAACGTCCAGGAAGGGAAAACAATTACTGGTCCATGGGAAGTTTTCATTCTCAGGGCACCTGGGTGGCTCAGTCATTTGACTGTCCAACTCTTGATTTCAACTCAGGTCATGATCTCATGGTCATGAGATCGAGCCCTGTGTCAGACTCCATGCTGAGCATTGAGCCTGCTGGGGATTCTCTCTCTCTCTCTCTCTCTCTCCCTCTGCCCCTCCCTGCTTGTGCTCTCTCTCTCAAAAAATAAATTTAAAAATTAAAAAATGGGGAATTCTTCAATCTCACTGGCAAGTATTGTGAGGCCACTCTACCCTGAAAGCTTCTTTGTCCTTTGTTTCCCTGATCCCAGTCTTTGGGGGGATCTTTCTTTTACCATTTTCTTCTTGAGCCACAACTGACATTGACTTTGGGAACTAGATCCTCTAGGAAGACCATATAGATATCACAGCCTATGTTCTAGCGAGAAAGGGTTGGGAACCAAGAGTTTCTCATGATCTTTCAAAAACAGAATATTAGCTTCTTTCCATTTGATTCCAGTCCTCTTCATGTGCCAGAAACCACACCCATATTCACAATTCTTTTTTTGCTTATTATTTTTATTTTTAAATAATCTCATACTTGCAGAAAAGCTTTAAGAATGGTGCAAAGAATTTTCTTTTCCTTGAGCCATTTGAGAGTAAATCCCTGACCTGATGTAACATTGTTCTCTAGTATGTATATCTCCTACTAACAAGGATAGTCTCCTATAAAGTCAAAATATAATCATCAAAATCAGGAAATCAACATTGATAGGTTCTATCATTTAGTCCTCAGACACATGAAAATTTTGCCTGATATTTTAAAAAATGTCCTTTCTAGCAGAAGAAACCAGTTCAGAATCACGAATTGCTTTTCATTGTAACGTCTTAGGGTCCCTCACTGTGGCCCATTTCCTCAGTCTTTCCTTGACTCCTGTTATTGTGATACCTTTGAAGATTACAGACCAATTACTTTGTACAGTGTCCTTGATTTGCATTTGTTTCATGTTTCCCTATTATCAGGCTCAAGCTGTACATTTTGTCAGGAATATCACAGAGATGATCCCGCATTCTCATCACCTGCCACTGGGTGACACAGAGTTTCATTTCTTTACTGTGATCACTTGGATGAGATGATGTCTACCATGCTTCTCCACCATGAAGTTATTCTTTTTCTATTTGTAACTAATAACTGTTGTGGGACTGTACTTTGGAACCATGTCTATATCCCATTTATTATCATACTCTCAGGGTCTTAATTTATTAATTAGAATTCAGAATATCTTTGTTTCCCATTTTATTCAGTGGATTATAATCCATTACCATCATTGTTTATTTTTATGATCTAACTGTCCCAGATTTGGCCAGTGAGTGACCCTTCAAGTGGACACCCTTCTCACCCCGCTCACGCTTGGACCCAGGCAGTTGTCCTGTGCAGATGCTCTCCTTATTCAACCCAAACTCCATTGCCCTCCTCTGGGCCACTGTGATTGCCCCAACCTGGCTAAAGTCTTTAAGAAGGAAAGGGAAGAGAAGAAAAAGGTCACACGGTTCCGTTTGGGACAAATTTCTTCTATCTGATATGTTTGTATGCGTTATCACTCGTACAATTCTCTTTCTCCATCTTAGTTCTGTGGGAAAGTTTTACCCTTATTATTTGACATAAGTAATTTTATACAGTTGGAAAAGATTTACTGAGCAATATACCCTTAATCTGATCCTTGCCCTTAGGTAATACAATCTGTTGAAAGATTTTATTGGCATCTACCTTAAAATTGCTTTTTGATTCATATTTTACTATTTGGAGCCTAGAAGCAGTTTTGTTTTGTTTTTTTTAACCTTGCAAGGCCCCAATTCCTAAATCTCTCAATTTCCTTTTATTTCTGCTTTCAAATTGGGCAATTCTCTCCTGGGTCTATGTCTTTTTTTTTTTTTTTTTTTTTAATACCTAGCCACACATGATACCAAACATTCTACCACGGTTTCCCCTAGAGCTGCAGTTTCATTCAAACTATGATCTATTTCTCGAGTTACATGAGTGACAGCTTTGCTAAATATTTGGTCACTCTGAAACTTGCATCACAGTCTTTCTAGCCTCTGGTATCATTTTCCTTGCCAATGACCATCGAACTATGACATCAATGCCACGTATTTGGGGTTGTTTTTCACAAGGACACTCAAATTCTGGTTGGAAGTTCTGTATTAATCAGAACAGACCAGGTTATGTTCTGGTAAAAAAGATTTCAGTGTCTTAATGTAACAAGAGTTGATTTCTTGATCATATTGTATGTTCTCCTCCAGTTGATGGGGTCAAAGGAAGGCTCTGTTTTTCATAGTCAGAAGCTGAGATTATTAGAGGTTGTGCCATCTGTAGCTACACCATCTGAAACAACTAGATCCCTCGTTGCCTCAGCAAGGGAAAAGGGACTGGGGACGAGTACATGTGTTTTTATTGCTTCAGACTAGATGTGAGTGACATATATCATTTGTGGTCACCTTCCAATGGCCAGAATTAGTCATGTGGCTCCAACCAGCTGCAAAGAAGCTGAAAGTACATGCTTCCACATGCCAATGAGGACGGAACTAGATATTGGCTAACACTCCTGTCAAAAGTCCATAAATCACAGAAGTAAACCTAATGAGTCACCAAAGTAGCATTTAGTAAAAGTTTGTTGTGTACACACCAAAGACACAGGAGCACTAACACCAAAACATGGAATGAGGCTCAGGGGTACATTGTGATGAAGCCACTAATGTAGTGAGAAAACACTGTTTGTCCTTCCCAGTCATTAGTTATATCAGACCTTTCTTAAATGACAGTTACCTCATATCAACCTTGGGAAACAGTTCCAGTTTTGCTTATGACTTTCAGAGACATAAGCAAGAAATGACCCAGGTCAATTAGTATGACTAAACTGCTCAGGGAATTTTAAAGACTGGTCTCCATTAAAAAAAAAAAAAAACCAAACTAGTAATATCTTCTACATCTAAATTTTACTAGCAGATTCCAGTTTGCAACTCTCATTCCACCATATGTTATTTATGAAATGTCTTTTGCACTTTCTCAACAGACATGTATTGAGTGCCTATGACATTCTAGGTACTCTTCTAGGCACTGATGCTATAGCAGTGAACAGAGGAGATAAAACCCACCTATTCCCGTGCTATCAGCTAGACAAACAAATTTTAGACATATAGTGTGTCAGGTGGTGATAAGCACTATGAACAAAAATTAAGCAGAAAAGAAATCAAGGGCTTTCTGGTGGAGAACTGACATTTGTAAGCTTTGATATTTTAGTGAAGGAGGTCTGCTAAAAAGCATTGTGGTAGGCTGAATAATGGTGCCTAAGGATGTCCATATCTATATCCCCAGAACCTATGAAGATGTGATCTCTGCAGATGTGATTAAGTTAAAGATCTTGAGATAAGGAGATTATCCTGGTTTATGTGGGTGAGCCCATTATAACCACAAGGGTCTTTATAAGGGGGTAGTAGGAGGGTCAAAGTCAGAAAAGCCAATGCGACAATGGAAGCAGAGGTCAGAGAAAGAGAGATTTGAAAATGGTATGCAGGTAGCTTTGAAGGGGCCAAGAGACAAGAAATGTAGAGGTGCCTCTAGAATCTGGAAAAGGTGAATAAATGGCCTCCCAAGAAATGCAGCCCTGCTAATACCCTGATTTTACGGTTTCTGACCTCCAGAAATGTAAGGCAGTATGTCTTATTTTAAGCCACTAAGTTTGTGCTAATTTGTTACAGCAGCAATTAGAAGCTACAACAGACACTTGGGAAAAAAAAGATAGGAAGGAAGCAAGGGAAAGTCTATGAAGGTATCCATGGGAAGAGGTTTCTGGGCAGATAGAACAGCTGATGTGAAGACCCTTAGACAGGAGTGTGTCTGTCACGTACATGGAGTGGAAGGGCTGGAAGCCAAGTAAAGAAAGAAGACTAGTCAGAGAAGAAATGTACTATCAACTCATAAAGGGGCCCGTGGGTTACTATGATGGCTTACGCTTGTACTCTGAATAAGACAGAAATCACTGAAGGATTCTGAATTGCAGAGCCACATTATCTGCCTTACATTTTAAAGGAATGATCCATTAAAAATCAATAACAGAGAGTAGGAGAATAAGTGTAAAACCATGAGACCATTAAGCAGATAGTGCAAACAACCAAGGTGAAAATGATGACGGCCTGGCTCAGGGCAACAGAGGAGGAGCTGGTGAGAAGTGGTCAGGTTCTGGACCTATCTTGAATACAGATCCTAAAAGAATTGCTAACAGATTGGATGTGGGATTTGAAGAAGAGGAATCAAAAATGACTCCGAGGTTTGGAACTGGAATAATTAGATGGATATAGCTGCTATTTCCCAAGATGTGAAAGATGGTGGGTATTTGGAGAAGATCAAGAGTTGAGTTTTAGACATAATAGATTTAAGATGCCTCTTAGATGCCCAAGTGGAGCTGTCCAGTAACCACTGGGATATAATAGTCTGGTGTCTAGGAAAGAGGTAAGACTGGAGGCCCACCTTTGCCAGTGTGCACTTTACAGGTGGTATTAAAAGCCATGATACTGCATGAGATGACCAAGAGAGATTATAGACAAGAAGACCAGAGATCCTGGGACTGAGTCTAGGACACACTGAGATTTGGAGAGGTGGATGAAGAACAGTCAGCAAAGAAAAATGAGAAGTTTCTGTGGTGAACCAGGAGGAATACAAGAGTGTTTGTATTAAAGTCCATTGAAAATGTGTTTTAAGGAGGAGGGAGTATCAAATGCTAGTGAAAGACAAGGTGACATTAAAAATATTTAACTATCACCATGGTGAAATAAATTAAAGTGGAAGTATCTGTATGTATAATAACCTAAAAGAAATCCCCCTTTATCTTAAAAAAAACTAAGCTAAATATAATCTCATCACGTGGCATAGTAATAAGTTGTAATAAATTCCAAAGCATTTGTTAAATTTTAGAAATTGTTAGTGTGATCTTTTATTTGAGGATGTCACTAGCTAAATGACGCCCCTGTATGAGCTGTGCTTTGATAAAGAGGATTGCATCAAACACACAAAAACCTCACCAGTAAATTGCTTAGCCATTGGTGACTTAGAATGTCAAATTAACATCAATAATATAGATCATGGTGCCAAATTCTCTCAGCTTCTATTGGAAAGCAATTACATTAAAAATGTTCTACCCTCCCAAATGTTTTAGGCTTTATATTACTGAGATTCTGTGAATTAAAAATCTTTATTATCAACTAAATCAAGAAAATCATTTTGAAATGTCATACATAATTGGGTGGCATACGATCCTTTGGGCCAAACAAGTGGCAGAATACTGTAGCAGTTAAGAGCATTGGCTATGTGCCAGAGTGACTGAGTTTGAATCTTAGTTCTGCCATTTACGTTTTAAATAGCCTCTCTGTGCCTGTTATCTTATCTAGAAAAATGAGGATAATAATGATGATTAAGTACTTAAATGAGTTTATATGTATCAGATACAGAGCAAATATTTTAAGTGATTGCTCTCATTTTTATTAATAAAATTATTGCTGCTAATTCTTGGGATGGGTGAGTGCTTGGTGGGTTTTTAATGAGCCTGTCCAGTCAAATAGAAGAGAAATTCAACAGTGACTCATTCCAGATATCTTTGACCTCTAACTGTCTCCAAGGGCCTATCCAGTCCTTCTTGCTCTCCTTTTCTTCCTGGCTCTCCCACACCCTTTCTGAGGCAAAGTCCTATGGAGGCTACTGTCCTATGTAGGCATGTGAAGATAACACCAGGATAAGCACCAGAAGCACTATGCCAGAGCTTTGGAAACCAGATGGAGCCTAGAGATTTTATCACTTGAGTACCAGTGCCAGCAGGGACATGTTCTACAAATGTCTGGGTCTACCAGAGCCAGGTTCTATAGTTGGCTCATGAGATGGGCTGCCTGGCATTCCAAGAGCCTGGTGGATACCAAGAAGCTTCTCAAACATTGCCACTCAGAGATCCTCAGAGCTGTGTTTGGAGTGTGGTCAGTGCATGGACTACTCCCCTTGGGGACAGTGAAGAGGAGGGATAGCAATGCAAAGAAATAAGGACACTTGAAGGGCGTAACTGGCCCCACATTATTGACCAATGCTAATAGTGTCTGGCCTTACTGCTGGAGCAGGGACCTGGATCCCCCTGTAGTGCCTAGGATTAACCCTACTCTGGATTCTGAGAAAGTAAGAAATGAGCTCCAGGGAGGAGTAGCAAGGATTGGCAGGGGCTCTCAAAGGGATCAAAAATGTGGCTATTTATCAACAGTGTGGAACTATTTTAATATTTTAACAACCAATGGCTATGGCTGTGCATATGGCTGGATGTTTGTTCTGCTGTTAGTTTAAGCAGAGAACAGGCTATTAGGTTTTGCAACATGGAGATCATTGATGTTTTGCTGAGCTGATAAAAGTAGGAGTCTGACTGAGTGGGTTCAGAGGAAAATGCAAGGAAAATTGGTGACTCTTTCAAGAGGTTTTGCTATAAAGAGGAGTAGAGAAATGGGATCAGAGATGGGGGATTAAAAGAGAGTTTTCTTAAGGTGGGAGAATTAATAGCATGTTTGTAATGTTGATGAGAAAGCTCTTGTAGAGACATGACGCCTACCTTTGTTTATCACCCAGAGGCTGTGGGTGGGATGTACTAAGGCTACACATTTTTTTCCAGTATTATTTTCAGGTTTCTTCCCATTATTTCTGTTATGAAATACCAGGTATCCCTTCCACTATTATTTTTTCTTCTCTTGTTATAGATGCTGCTCTGATTCATTTCTGGGCATTTTTCTTTCTCTGCCTCTATTTTTAGTGTAAAGTCTGCTTGATAAATCAATAAGCACCAGGTAGCCTGCATATACTGGATGTGTGCTCTTTTCTCTGCCAAGAGACCAACATTACAGTATCTTCAACCATGGCCCAGAAAACCAAATGCCATTCTGTAATATTAGCTTTGTAGGCAGCTCTTGCTTATCTCTTTCTACCTATTATCTATCTATATACCTATCATTTATCACCTATCATCTACCTATCCATCCATCATCTATCTATCATCTATCTATCTATCTATCTATCATCTATCTTTTTAAAAAATGTTTATATATTTTGAGAGAGAGAGAGAGAGAGAGTAGGGGTGGGGTCGAGAGAGAGAGGCGGAGAGAGAATCCCAAGCAGACTCTGGGCTCTCAGTGCAGAGCCCAATATGGGGCTCGAACTCATGAACCATGAGATCATGACCAGAACCGAAATCAAGAGTTGGATGCTTGTCATGGACTGAGTCATCCATGCACCCCATATATATCATCTATCTATCTATCTACCTATCTACCTATCTACCTATCTACCTATCCATCCGTCCATCATCCATCCATCCATCCATCCATCATCTAATTCAAGAAAGAAATTAAACCACCCTGGCTGTCTATTGAACTAATTTCTTTATTCAAATCCCAACCTAGTTGACATGAAAAATACTACCTATGGGGACCCCAAGTTTAAAATTTTATGATAAGGCATCCTTCCTTAAAGTGCTTCCCTACTTTCTACCCCTCCATTACCCCCAGGAAAGAGTTTAGGTGGTTGTGGATAAAAAGTGTGATAAATCCCTGTCTAGTGTCCATCACATCCTAGATTCCTATGTATTAGAGACAGCCAGCGCCTTCCTCAATTCTCATATCCACCCTCTAGAGCTTCTCCATGTTATGTAGTTGATGGCTACTTTCCTTCTTCCTGGGCCCAGTGAGTGGGTTTCTCTTACTCTGTAATATTTGGGAATTTTCTTTATTATTCCATGGAGGATGAGATGCTGCTTCTTTTCCAAAGGATACGGAAGGAGGCAATAGAACAGAGGGGTTAAGAGCCTAAACTGTTGCATAAGACAGGCTGGGTACTAGTCCCATGAACAGTAGGACTAGTCATCCCATGACTGCTCTGTGCAGCGTGTTCCCTGTAAAGTGGGGGTGAAATAAATCATAATGCTTTATTAGGGTTGTGGACCGAATGAGTGAAAAAATTAAAGTCCTTGGTTTTAAAAACAAGTCCTTGTTTATATTCTATAGTAAAAGGTTTCCGCTTTATTATGAGTCCCATACTTAGAGTATCTAAATGTGATTTCTTCCATATTTCTAAATCCTTAAGCATAATTCTCAGTAATGTTTCCCTATAAAGTTTCCTTATTAATACAATGGATGTCAACAGAAAATATAACATTCTGAAATCTTTATCTTGTGGTGACCCTCTCAGAAATCTGTTGTTTTTCTTTTTTCTGTTTAAGGAATTAAAGGAATTTTGGAATGGTTTTAATGTTTTTAATTGAAGCAAAATTAACATACAGCATTATATTAGTTTCAGGTATATGATACAGTGATTCAACAATTCTATACATCACTCAGTGCTCCTCATGATAAGTGTACTCTTAATTCCCTTCACCTATTTCAGTCATTCTCCTCCCCTCCCCCCCCCCCCCACCTCACTTCTGGTAATCATCTGTTTGTTCTCTGTATTGAAGAGTCTGGTTTTTGTTTGTGTTTTTCTTTGTTCATTTGTTTTATTTCTTAAATTCCACACGAGTGACATTATATGATATTTGTCTTTCTCACTGATTTATTTCACTTAGCATAATACCCTCTACCCATCCACGTTGTTGAGAATAGCAAGATCTCATTCTTTTTTATAGCTAAGTAATATTCCCCATTACACCCCCCCCCCACACACACACACACCACATCTTTATCCATTCATCTATTTTTGGAACACTTGGGTTGCTTTCATATCTTGGCTATTGTTAATGCTGCAATAAACTATAAATAAATTTAAAAATAAATAATAAAATAAATAGGTATGTGCAGGCAACATCAGTTTCAAACTTCTGTGAGGAAAGAATTTCACGGATTGAATGAAATAAATGGTGGGACTCTGGTAAGTGTTTATTACCTGTATTTCTCCCGTCCTCATGGCAGCATTGGGTGGATTAAGTGATATGCCAATGCAGAGTTGGCAGGTACAAGAAGTCATGACACTCCTTTCTTCTCTCCACAATAGACCTTCCTTGTTAACGCAACACAGATCTTTTCCCAGCTGCGGGTGATAAGGTCTCAGCATCCTTCTCGATGCAGTGCTGCAGCAAGCCATTACCAATTAATTGGCACTGGCATGCACATAGAAATCAATTTTCTATCCCTGGAATAAAAGTATTTGTTTCAGTGAATTTATCTTCATGATATATAAGGAACACTTGGTAATAGAGTTTAGTTTTCTTTCTTTTTTTTTTTTCCAAGACTATATCAACTAGAATGAAAACCATCATCTCCCACCAGAGCAGAATCTTCCTGTACCAATTATGCAACTGAGCATCTATTCACACTTCTGCCTTCCTCCACAGGAGGTGGGGCAAGACATTTCTCAGGCCAGTCACGTGACCACACCTTGTTTCAGTCAATGGAACAAAAACTATTTCAGTGACATTTGTTTTGGGAACAGAAGTTCTTTTTTCTCTATTATCTTAGTTCTTTCTCTCTCAGTAACCTCTCATTTGAAGTTTCCAGAACTTTAATACCCTTTTCTCTCCTCAGAACAGAGAATAATCATTGAAAATGAAAATTTATGGGATAAAATATTACTACCCCTATAAAAGAGGGATTTGGAGAGGGTCATGCTTAGTCTATAGCAATAACTTTCTATGATAGGATTTCAGGAAATAAGACCAAAGGAGATATAGGTCAGAAAGAACAGTTTTTCTGCTATATGGCAGATTTTACCATTTGGCTTTCTGGCAAGGTAGGACAAGTGGGGTGCACGTAGGGAAACTCGTGTTCTTTTGAGAAAGAGTTGGGGTTCTTAGAGTTCTATGGAAGATGTCAGAGATGAGATACAAACAAATTCTCATATTCAGGAGCAGTGACATTTAATAAAGTGATTAAGCAGTGGCATTAAATAAGTTCTCAGGCCATTTTGAAGTGATTAATGTGGGTGGATGGAGGCCAGGATTCACTGGGGAAGGAATATAGGGATGTTCTTCTTGATTAAAACTTGCAAGCAATGATGGTAAAAATTTTATGGGAAGTTTTGTTTGATTGTCCTTAGCATTAAATGACATTGATTATTAAAAATCTTGTCCCCTTCCCTGCCACAAAGGTGAAGATAAAGGCTATGGAGGAATGGAAATATTTGTGAACAGATTCTGGGTTGTGTTTCAATTGTTTGCAGCCACTTCAGGGTTCATCTCCATCCATTAACTTCCCCATTTTCTAGGTGGATTTCACTGACCCCAGTGTTGCTCCTTACTAGAAGGGTATTGCCTCCATGACAGCATAGTGGTTAAGTGCCTACCTCCAGGGCTATCGGGGGGATTCAGTGATGTACTCACTGTGTATAAAGTACTTGGCAGAGAACAAGGTATGTGGCAACTGTTCTAAAATGCAGATACTATTGCTGTTGTTATCATTATGTTCTATCCTTACCACCAGCTCTGATGGAAGGAGCCTTGTACAGTCTTTATTCAGCAGCTATACTCACTGGGTACTGTCTCTATGTCTTAATCCAGTGGAAAGGTATAGGGGGTATGCTTGCATTTGTCATCAACCACACTTGTTTCATTCACCATTAAATCAGGTATATGACACATAACTTGTTGAAGGAAACTGACCTGTGCAGAATTTACAAGTGAATGAAAAAGGATGGGCAAATCCCACTCTGGCCAAACTCTTGCTGCTGGGGATGGTAAAGGGAAGTAGAATGATTCCTTTGGAAGGTAAAATGGGGCTATCTGGCCAATTTCCTACTTAAAGCAAGAATCACAGTCTTAGCTTTTCT
Source organism: Panthera uncia (assembly GCF_023721935.1). Classification (NCBI taxonomy): domain Eukaryota; kingdom Metazoa; phylum Chordata; class Mammalia; order Carnivora; family Felidae; genus Panthera; species Panthera uncia. The sequence goes on along the minus strand of NW_026059679.1, from coordinate 17,585 downwards.
TCAAATGGTTATCTGCTTCTCCTTTGATACTGGGATTGGGAGGTTTCACATTTTTCTCAAACAAAAGACAGGATACATTCTTGGACAAAAATGAGTGAACTTATCAAGATCTGTTGATGCACTGGTTGATCACGGTGGAAGTCTGGGATATATTGTTTTTCTTTATATGGAGCAAAGAACACTTGTATATGGGTCATCCTTGAGTTTTGGTTCTGGTTCTCGTACTAAAGAGGCAGTACGGTGCTGAAGAGGTTGGGCTTTGGAGGCAAACCTGAGCTAGAATCAGAGGAGAAAACTTAAGCCAGGGGCCTTCATTTGCATGGGTGTGTTCCAAGGCCTGGGAGGGGCCCGAAGAATGTATTCACATTATATCCGAAAAAGTATATATATATATATATATATATATATTATATATGTATTCACATATTTTATAAATATATATAACATGCATATATATTTTATAAATATAAATTTACACATTTTCATATATATACACATATACGTATGTATATATATACATACATACTATAATTAGTTAAGACTGAGGGGTCTTTCTACCCCAATTTTATATGAAGAGGCAATCAAAGATGGATTAACCACTAAAATAACAAACACTGATGAAATGGCTATTTCATACATTTTATTGGACATATTGTGAAATATACAGCAATGGGAAATAGAAACAAAGTAACAAATACAGTTAGAGACCTCAACATGCTTCTCTCGAAAATCAGTGTAACATGTAAACAGATAATCAGCGTCGATAAAAAGGACTGAACACTATCAAGCAGCTGGACACATCTGACATTTATTGAACGTCTAACCAACATCAGTGGAAAACATGATGCCACTTTGTTATCTGTCAACTTGGATAGGCTGAAATATACTTCCCAGAATGTTTACTCTTACGCATCTCTGATAGTGCTGGGCCACAGGGAGAGTCATGTGGAAGATTTGGGAGGTGGAAGGGAAGCAGCAGCTGTCCATGGTGCCTAGGTGCTGTTTGCTGATTTGCTGAGTCAACCTGATCACCTGAAGGTGGACAGCAATCGTTCCCTCTTGCCCTGGATCTTCCACCAGCTTCTACAACACCTGGGGCTGGTATGCATGATTCACTCCAAAATGAAGGGCCTCGGTTCTACCAGACCCCCATATTGCTATGTCAGAGTCAACAAGAAAGGACCCAATTTTCTGTCCATCCTCATGGGTTTTCAGCTTCTGATGTTGCCTGCATCTGTTCTGTATGTCTCTTTCCATCCATCCTCTCTTCCCAGCTGCCTCCCCAGTGGCTTGTACTCCCCAGTGGGAGATGTGAAGAACACACCTTACAGAACGGTTACTCAGCTCCCACAAGTGTGTGAAGTCAAATTCCCATAACAAATCCATGCATGTGTTGTTGTTCTTTGAATAAACCTTGTCTGGTACAATTAACCCCCCCCCCCCCCCCCCCCCCCACACACACATACACACAGCAAAGAGTAAGTAACCACCCCCCACCCCATAAATAAGGCAAGGAAAGTAGAGATGCATCAGGTAGTTAATTAATAAAAATGTTACTTTTCTGCACTTTGTAGTGTTTGGCATATATAAGCTTTTAAAAATGTGTCATTAATTTATTTTTAATGTGTGAAAAGTGTTATGGTTTCTTTTCTCATTCTAAGTGTCTTCACTTTTGTACCTAATTTTGTGTTGTTAATTTTGTGTTCTTTTTCTTCCAGACATCCCTAAAAGATTCAGACCTCTTATTCATCTCCAACCAGGATCCTAGTACCAATGACTAACTCTGTGATGATGGACAACCCATTTCACCTGAGTCCCAGTTTAATCTATAAGACAGGAATAATACGTTAAATAGGGTAAGAATATTATGAAACTACTAAGGTCATTGCTAGGATTAAATAAATTGATATGTGCACAAGTGCTAATAAATATGAGCTATTGTAATTGTTATTTATAATAAGGTCCTGTTTTCCTATGGGTTTTTCCATCTCAAAATGGACATTATACAATATACTCTGTCATGCTCATAGGGGTTCTTAAAGAATCAAATGAAATGATGTTTACATTGCCATGAAGATGTTGGCAATGTTCATTGCCATGAAGATGTTTTTTTAATGTTTTATTTTATTTTTGAGAGAGAGAGAGAGAGAGGAGAGAGAGACTGGGGGAGGAGCAGAGAGGGAGACACAGAATCCAAAGGAGGCCCCAGCTTCCACTCTGTCAGCACAGAGCCCCACACAGGGCTCGAACTCATAGACCGCAAGATCATGACCTGAACCGAAGCCAGTACTCAACCAACTGACCACCAAGTGCCCCAGTTTTATTTTAATCATGTAAAGAAGGGCATGTACACATGCCCATATCCTACACCCTCTACACCCTCTACACGTACACACACACTCTCACTTACCCACACATGCTCCTCCTAATTCCAACGTAAGATTCAAATGGATTGGCTGGTTGCACCCACATAGGCTGTTTCCATTTCGGCCAGGTAACACACAAGGGTGTCCTAGGCCTTGTCCAGACTGCCTGGGTTTGAATTCCAGCTCCACCAGCCTCTGCTGTAAGGTGCTGGGCAAGCCACTGAACATCTCTATACCTCAGTTTCTTCTCTGTAAAATGGGGGTGACGATAGTACTCACCTCTAGGGATATTGTGAAGATGAAATGAATTGCACATGCAAGAACACATATAAAATAAACTGAGTATTATCACTCCCATCTTACTAACACCTAGGGAGTGCTAGTTGAGCGCTAGCTCCTGCTCTCCCTATGAAGTCAGTGTCTGGGGGGCATACCAGAGCCTGCACTGAAGCCAACCTCCGAGTTTTGTGGCTGAGTATTTGGTTGGTTAAAAACTAAGCTCCAAAATGAGAAAAATGATGTTAAAGTGTTAAATTCTTCATAAAGCAAATTGTATTCCATTTCATATACCTTAGTCACCTGGATTATGTTCTTCCTACTTTTTCTATTTTATGTAATTTTGCTAGTGGCAGATGGTAATTTAGTTATTGCTTTATTTGACAATGTAAAAAATTGTTCTTCCTATCAAAGAAATTTACTGGCCTATGACATCCAAAATTCTGGGAATCATCAGTCTGGAAGATTTTTAGGCTCCTATTAATTCCATAGACATAAGTTCTGCTTCTAAGGGTCACCACTTTCAACAAAGTACTGGAGTCAGTGCTTAATGAAACCTGCATCCATCTTCCTTTACCACCCTTGATTTTTTTCATGAAGCTCTTAAACCAGATGGAGGGTGCAAACTCAGGCATCTTTGCTCCACTCTGACTAGCCTGGGGTTACAGATAAGGGACTTAAACATGAAGCTACAGTGATTCCCAGGACTGCTCCATCAACTGGTGGTAAAATGGAAAGTTAACGAATCCAGAAGCTTCTTTAACATTTGAGTCAAGGCAAGGGAGTGTCAGTGGATAAAGGGTCTGCAGACAACGAAGTGTCTGATTCCCACAGAGGCCACTTGGCATCAGCACCTTTCCTCTGTCCTTTACTTGCTACTCCTTTGCTCTACCACTGTGAAAAGAGAGAGCTATTTATGTAATAGTCAAGGCCGTTTCAGGGCCAAAGACAACCAGTTAATGACAACACTTCCCTGAAATTTCAGCCCCCCCAAACCCACACTTCTTAATCAAAGAACAGCCCTCCACATCCCTCCCATAATAGATCTTGGCCTCCATCCACCCACATTAATCACTCCAAGATGGCCCAAGAACTTATTTAATGTCACTGCCTAATCACTTTATTAAATGTCATTGCTTCTGATCGTGAGGATTTGTTTTGTTTCTCATCCCTGTCCATCTCCCTCAGAATCTGACTGAAAGGTGGTGTCAGGGTCCCTACTGTGCACCAACCTTTCGCATCCTCACCAACATCCCAGACATTTTGAAAATAGGTACATTTCTGCAAGCGTGACATACCATCACAGAAACCTTCAGAAAGCAGGTAATTCAACTCCCGATACCTACTGCTTCTCTCGCTTTCCTTGTGAGGCTGGAAATACGGAGATGGAGCTATTTGCAAACCATTATTATGGGAAAGCACCCAGTTTTGTGGCCCTTTTCAGGAGAACAGTATGTTCAGCTATGGCCTGAGAGAGAAATCAGCTATTTTCACAATTACAGGAAGGAGAATCTGCAATGATTTTTCTTTTCTTTTTTATTTTCTTTATGCTTATTTATTTTGAGGGAGAGAGAGACAGAGTGTGATCAGGGGAGGGGCAGAGAGAGAGGGAGACAGAGAATCTGAAGCAGGCTCCAGGCTCTGAGATGTCAGCACAGAGCCCAATGCAGGGCTCGAACTCACAAACCGTGAGATCATGACCTCAGCCGAAGTCGGACGCTTAACTGACTGAGCCACACAGGCGCCCCTGTAATGATTTTTTTATTGTTTGAGTTATAAAGCCAAAGTTCCTCTGCCTGACATCAGAGCACCCCACAATTCAGTCTCATCCAGGCTTCTCAGTGGCCTGTCCTATTACCTCTCTAGAAGGACCTCAGATCCAGCCAGGCCCATGATTTTCCTTCATGCCAAATGTCTTCACTGGTGCCTCTAAACTTGCACTATCTTTTCCTATACTTTAGCAAGTCCTCTTCTGACTTACTTTTTTTTTTTGACCCAAAACTTATTTATTAACCTTTTCCGTGTGCCAAGCATTGGGGACTGGTAACAAATGAAGGAATACCGTCACCTTTCCATATAGGACCTTATATGTAAAGACTGACGTGTCAATGAAGACGTAGATGAAGATTTCATGGGTGAAGGCTGTCTGCTCAGGAACGTGGCAACATGAAGGACAGAGTAGGCAAGTCCACTAGGGGTGCTGAAGGGAAAGGTTTCATAGGCGAGATGACTCTTTGGGAAGAGGTGTATGTGTTCTCCAGGTGGGGAGGCGTTGCCTTATGCATCTCTGCAAAAGCTGTGCCTGGGGTGGGGCTGGGGGCTGGGAGTCCCACTGGGGGCACCTCTCCCACTGTCCCAGAGCTTGTCTGCACAATGTGAGCGTGAGTGAGTGTGTGTAGGTTAGAGTGTGGTGTATGTTTCCCGGTCTGGTGTTTAGGAGGCTCGGTGCACACATCCAAGGCAGTATGTGAGGCAATGAGGCTTACTTAACATTCACTATGGGACAAATAAGAGAAAATTAAAAGAGCAATTTTAGGAGGGAATAATTGTTTTCCATACACCATAATTACAACTGCTTGTAAATGTGGCTATCATAAACGAATCTGCTTTTTAGAGTTCTCTTAAATTCTCTTGGTAATGAACAGACGCTAAAGGAGAGGGACCTAGTAGCCCTTACGGAGAAGCTGGGTCTGCACTGACCCCTGGTGTCAGCCTTGTGCACAGGACTCTCACCGCTGGGCTGGCGCACAGCTAGCTGGTGAGCTGGGAACATTCCCACCTGGCCCCTGGCTTCAGAAAGACCCTTCAGCACCAGAAGTGAATCTTAGACTCAGCCTTCCTCGGCCTTGTGAGGTCATTTCCTAGTATTCATCTTCAATTCTCTTCCCCTCTTGCACCCCCACTCTCCACAAAGGGCACCTTGGAAAACTGTGATTTAGAATCTGAATGTCATTTTTGATGCTTCCTGTCATTCCCCACCTTTGTCACACCTGTAAGCTGATATCCACTCAGTCACTGAGGCCCCTTGATTGTACCTCCTACATAACACTCCAATCCACCCATAGCTTGAAATCAGGACACCACTTCCCCCCCTCCCCCCGCCCTTAGCTTGCAAGCAACAGCCCCCTGAAGACTTCCCTGCTTGAGACCAGGCTGTCCCCAGGGACATCCCACTGTTAGCTCACCAGATTTATTCCTCAACTAACCTTTGATATGCTAGAAGGATTGCTGTTAATTGCTTCTATTAAGTAACTGCACAAGCTTGGGTATGTCACTTGGGGAATCTCATCATCTATAAAATGAAGGTTTGGGGCAAAAACAGTCTATTTCTGTTCTAAGGACTTGTACTGTTAGTTCCCTCAGCACCTTGCCCTTTCCCCTTGCTTTAAAAATCTCTTCCACCAGATAAAATCACTGGTTAAAGACAATTAAGTTGTTACCCTCCTTGTTTTTGTTTCTTTTTTTTTTTTTCCATGAAAGACATATTTGGCTGCTATTGGAACATCTGGTTAGCAGAAGGTCACCCATGTTACTGTAAAGAGTTAATTCCAGCCGAAAATAAAACAAAAAGTAAAAAAAACCCCAAAAACCTCTGATATGTTATCTAGCCTGTGCTGCCTTATCATGAGTCAATCTAGCATTTCTGCTAGTCAGCTTGAAATACCGAGGAAAGCACACAGCGTTGTTACACAGCCACCAGAGATCCCTACGAAAGGAAGGGATCCATTGAAAGAAGTGGCCACAAAGATAACACCAGCTCTGAGATTCAAGGTTTTTCAGTCTTTCATATCTTAGCATTCCCTGCGGTGCACATAGCCCATTCCTCTAATTGCCCCTGGTCCATAAATAAATATTCCATCGCCAATGCTAACTCTCATTAATTAAAGTTGGGAGGAGTTCGCCATGCTACTTGCAAATTGAGCATATATGTGTAGAGAACTTAGAACAAATTAATTTCACATAGATTTAATGATTTATTATTTAATGCATGGTAATTAAACAATTTTTGGTAGGGTATATAATGAGTCTAATATTAATTTGACATTGCCAAGTCATATTTCTAATTTTTCTTGTCTTTCTTGGTCCTTTAATACCTAAAAATTGTCAATTTCCTCAGGCACTCTGCCCCAGTCACCTTGATTTTCATCATCACTACCCCCACTACCATGACACATTCAAAGAATACCTAAGGCAAAGGTCTGTGTTCTCCAGCCCAAGCAGATTGCTTCACACGCTATGAGTCCTATTTCCCCACAGAGCAAATCTAGCTCATCGAAGGGTCAGTGTATCCAAATTCTGTGAGCCCACCTTCCTGCTTTTCTTTCTCTATATGTACCAAATACAGTGTGTGATCCTTGATGGGACGGTAAATGGGGGACAGGCTATGTAGTACATGTAAGAACTGGGAAATTTTGAGTACAGATACATTCCAGATAAAAGTATTGTATTAGCTTCTTGGGATATACAAAGGTATTGTAGTTCCACAGGAGAATGTGCTGAAATGATAAGAGAACTCGTGTGATCTCTGTAACTTACTTTCAAATGTTTTTTTTTAAAAGAAAAACAGAAGGGAAAGAAAGAAAAGAAAAGAAAGAAAAGGAAAGAAAAGAAAAGGAAGAAAAGAAAGAGGTATGTGTGTCCACACATTCCATGCAGAGATAAAGCAAATGTGGCAAAAAGTTAGCAACTGATGAAGGGTCTCAGGGTGGTCATTAGATTAGTTTCTGAACCTTTCTGTAGGTTCAAAACTTTGAAAACACATGTTGGGAAAAAGAATCTTTTTGACTCACTTGGATACTACCACAGTTGCTATTTCATACCTTTTCTTTCTTAAAATCCCCATTCCTCCCTGCTGTCCTAATCTCAGGAGGCAACTTTCTCCCTGTATATAGTCAGGATGGGTTGGGTTCCACTGCAATAACAATCTGGAAAGCTCAATAACCGAAACCATCAAAGATTTCTTTCTCCCTCGGGCTACGTGGCCATTTCAGATCAGTGGGGGATTAAAGTCACCTCTGAGAACATCTCCTGTGCCCTCATTCTCGCCACATCAAAGCTATACCTCTGAAGTGGGCTTTTCCCCTTTTTTCTCAAAGGAAAAGGTTTCTTTCCTCTTAAAGATAACTGCTTCATGTGAACTCTGGACCCCTGTCTCCTCCGGGATTTTGCTTCCACAAGATATTTCTGGTTCCTCCGTCTCTTACGGCTTCAACCTCCTTCCCTCCTTGTGCTGCAGTCTCTGTATCTCCGAAACCCTATGTTTGAACATATTATACCTTCCAATCTCCACTCTTCTTTCTTCCTGGTAAACCCTTCAAGCTTATGGCCTTTGCAGATGTCTTCACTCTCTGATACCCCAATCTCGGTTTTCATACAAGCGAGCATTTGATCCCAAATTCTACTGAAGTGTCTTTTTGCAAAACAAATAGGGATTTTAGTCCCCTACCATGTTATTTTTGATCTCTGCAGTGCAGCATTTTTGACAATTCCCTCATTCTTGATATTCTCTCCTGCTCTGATCTTTGTATGCCAGATTTTAGGGGTTCGGCTCCCATGCTCTGGGATTGCTTTTTATCTTTCTTTAATGTTTCATTTTTATCCTGCCTCCCTAAATAGGAGGATTCTCTGAGGACCTTCCTTCAGCCCTTCTCCCTTTGTCCCCCTAACCACTTCCTGCAAGAGCTTGTTGACTGTCTAATCCAGTACATCCCTCACAAATGATCTCCAGTACATCTCCAGCCGTGATCACACCCCTGCCATTTCAGTCTCTGTGTTTCAACTACTCATGATTTTCCCATCGGACTGTCTTGCCCATCACCTGAAACTCAATACATTTTCACTCAAAGTCATCATGTCTCCTCTTTCCAAATACTTTATGTCCATCCCAGCCTCTCTGCAAATGCTCTACTTCTGCTGTTGGAGCTCTCCTGTCCTTCTCTCCTCTCCTTCCTTCCCCTCTTTTCATGATTTTTCCCTAGTTTCTTTCCCCTTCTCCGCTTTCCCCATTCATTCTTTTACCCTCAACTTCTTTTACCCTCCTTTCTGCTTTTCCAGATCTCAGCCTTTCTTTAACATACAGTGCAGCTCCCACTTTGCCCATGAAAGCAACTCTCACCACCAGAGCTTATACACCAATTTTGCCTTCTCCTATTGTGACTGGAGTTAGTTGTAGTTTGGTAGTTTACTATTTAATGTATCTTTTTTTTCCTCTTTTTAAATGTTAATTAATTAATATTAAAGTTTTTACTTAAATTCCAGTTAACATACGTGTGATATTTGTTTCAGGAGTAGAACTGAGTGATTCATCATTTCCATACAACAGCCAGTGCTCATCCCAACAAGTGCCCTCCTTAATGCCCATCCCCCATTTAACCCATCCCCCAACCCATCTCCCCTCCAGCAACACTGTTTGTTCTCTATTGTTAAGAGTCTGTTTCCTGGTTTGCATCCTCCCCACCCCCCTCCCCGTTTTCCTCTATGTTCATTTGTTTTGCTTCTTACATTCCATCCAAGTAACTCATTAGCTCTTTGAAACGGTACTTAGAAATCACCACAACGTTGGGCACATGGCCATGGTCAGTAGATACTTACAATTTGGCTCACGAATTCCTTTGAGATCTAATGGAAAGGAGTGGCTATGTTTTTAGTCCTCCCTGTCCTAGCAAGAATTACACTTGCCAATTTTTGAAAATATTATTTCTCCTCAATCCCATAGGGAGGAATTTGGCCCCTGAAAGGGTGGCTGATGATTTCAGTCTCAGGACAACCCATTTCCTCGGGGGCATCCACATTTATTTTATTACACTGGTACCTGATTCTGTATTATGAAAATATTTACATTGCTTTTATTCCTGTTCATACCTTCCTTTCTCATATTTTCCATCTTCACCATTATGATGATGAATAATAGTACTTTCAATTTACATTAACTAATTCAATCCTCTCCCTGATCCATTTAAGGTTAGTCGTGCTGGTAGATTGATATTTTTGTAATCCAGCAAAAAAAGAAACTACAGCTCAAAGGATTTGACCTGGCTGAGACCACACAAACAGGACACAAATCAAGGTGTTGTTACCATTTAAATTAACCTAAAGACCTTTGGCCCTTCCATCACTTTAAGGTTCTTCTGATCTGGATGCCCCTCCTCTGGTCTTCCCTGGTTTCCATCCACCAATGCTTATAATGGCAATGTAATTATTACTTTACAAGTTGGTCTCCCCCATTAGACTGTGGGCTTATGAAACATACAGACCAGGTGTTATTCAATGATGTATCTCCAGTGAATGGCACAGACTGTGTTGGTTGGATATCTGAATGAAGGCAAGAATGACAGAGTGAATGACTGAGATTGGACTGTGATTTGTCCTATCTCCCTCTTAGATCAGTTAGCCCAACACTCTACACAACTATGTACTCTCCATGGCATGTTGTATGCAACTGTGAGGAAATCTGCAAAATTCCTTTCTTGTAAATCTCCTTTCAGACCCCCCCACCTCACCCTAGCAGTCCAGTGTCCTCAAAAACACACATCTCACTGACATTGATGGTGATCTTGTGTAATTAGATTCAGACAGACTTAGGTTCAGAACTTTCTTTTGCTAATTAGTAGCTAGTTGGGTAGCTGTGGATGAGCTATTAATACCCTAAGTCTCAATTTTCTCATCTGTAAAATGGGCATAATGATAGTGAAAATTCACATGGTTGTTATGAGAAATCAATGGGATAATTTATTTAAGATTCTCAGCACAGGTCCTGGAACATGAGCCAAGGAAGGGTGATTGATGTACTTTAGGATTCACTTGGGCTAAGGCATGGGGCTCACTGACTAGCATGTTTTCAGATTCAAACCTACAAAGGATCTCATTCTGGCCAAACCAAAAGAGAGGATTTAGACAATGATTCAAATAATTTGGGCTCTAAACTCTACTTTCATCTGAATAACTCTGAGGGGTAAAGGGATAGGATGACCCTGAAAGGTCCCTTTTAGCATCTCTAAGAACCGTACAGAGAGTTGGAACAGAAGGTTGTTTGCCACTTATACCTGTAAAGTGGGACCTTCCTGCCAGGGTCGTCCCCATCTATCTCCTGCTGCTACTGTGTTTCCAGGTGAATATGTGTGTGTGTGATGCTTCTTTAATGGCCTGAGTTGCTACCAGGTATCCAGAGGCAGTAAAATAAAACATTACTCTTAGGTACTGGTGAGATACACTTAGGGTATATGTAAATCCATCTCCTGGGACAGACAGTCATATAAATAGAGTTAACATCACATTAGCGCTGTTTATCACCAAGTGCACGGCTTTGGATTTAGAGGAAAGGTGGCTGCATTTCCATATAAATCTCCATACAAATCAGCTTTACTAGATCTGTGGTGGTGGTGGGGGGGGGGGTCGGTCGGGGGTTGCTGCCTTCATCACAAGGCATTGCCTCAGCCGGGCCATTTTCTATGAGCACACTGAAGTCTAAAGAGATCAAACTACATACAAGCCTAGTTTGAACAGGCTCTCACTTGGATGGGACGTAGAGAAGGCTGTCTCACACTCAGGTCCACCTGGAAAGAGAGTGATGTTTGGCATCAGAAAGACCTAGGTTCAAACTGAGCATGTGAACTTTGGCAAACTGTTAATTTCCTTAAGCCTTGGTTTTCTCTTCTGTCTAATAAGGACTGTGATACCTCTCAGGATAATTCAATTATTCATCCATTTTCCTTATGCTTATTGAGGGCATAGTAGGCACCAGACTCTGATACCATAAGAATTAAGTGCTATTACAGATGTGAGATTGTGGCTAAATGCTGGATATATGGTGGGTATTCAGTAAAAGTTATCTGCCCTCTTTTCAAGCCTCATGGCTCCGACTGACCTTTCTCCAGGGAAGAATTCCTCCATCTCCATTTGGGAGTGAGTCAGACTTGGAGTATCTGCAGACTGACTTCCTTCCCTGTCTCCCCGCACCCCGCCCCCAACAACACCTGCCCTCTCAGCCCCCAGAACTTCTCCCTCGGGACTCTTGGGACTAGAATACCCCAGTAACTTTGACAGATGATCTTTCAGGAGAGAAATCTCTGACACTCCATGCCCTAAGTGACAGCACAAGGATATTCACAACGATCCTGCTCACACTAGATAAAGCTGACTTGTCAAAAGGGGACAGGTCGTTTTAGTAGCAGCTCATGGGAAGCCTGACAAGTGAACAGCTCTACCCATTCTAGGGCCAGGTTTCTGGCTTCCCTCAAAGGCGAGAAAGATGTCAGGGTCATAGGGAGACAGAATGCCTGGGAAACAGGTCAAGTAGAAGGCAGGATCACTCGGAATGAGAATTACTTGGGCGGTGGAACCAAATATCTTCCTGAGTGCTCAATCCCATCTCACCCTCTGCTCTGACTTCCTTCTCCACCAAGGCCCCATTATCCTCCACCCTCTCTTCCACCCCCTCCCCCAACAGCATCCACATCTGACTCTTGTTAGTGTCCCGCTTCTCTTTCCATCGTGGTCTCAGCCACGGCAACGAATGCAGGGAAATATAACAACATAACCCTCTTCACACCATTCAGTCCCCAAAGGTCCTTACTCAGAATTCTCCATTTATCTGGTCATTAGATCTAATTAAATCCCTCCAACTTAGAGCACTGATGAGTGGCACCACTTTCTCTCCCCAATTAAAAGAGAGGAGATTAAAGAATGCCCTCGACACTGTCCTTGTGAGGGTGGTGGCAGGGGAAGAGACAGGGGAGGAATGCGGAAGACTGTCCTTTATCTCTGAATGCAGTGTTGATGTAATGTGGGTTCCTGCCAACAAAATGTACCCTTTGCGTGGCCGATCCAGCTGAGGCCATCAATGTGCATTAAGTAGTCTGTTGTCTCATAGAAATGTCTACCTCTTTCCAAAGATGGTTTGAAAAACTTAAACAAAGGACATCCGCGATAAGACAATTCAATAGAAATCAAAAGGGGAAACCAGGACGGAAGAAGGGAGTTAGCAAACATATTAAGCCACGGGATTAATGAACATATTTATTGCAATTAACTCAAAATCTGATTGGAGCTTCCTGGTAGCTAAGGCAAAAACAGAAACAAGGCATATCACCACAGCTCTCATCATATAAAAGGAGAAAGTGCACCTTCCCACTACCCTCTACTCTTAGGGGATTAAAAAATGTCCTAGTCCTACATTCTGAAAGGAACTTCTCATGTGGGGCTTACTTTCACACTGGGTGATAGACAATGTTTTCAAAAACCTTACTTAATATTATCATCTTGTATTTGACAGGCAAGGCTCTGAGTGTCTAGAGCTTTGGAATAATGTTTTCTTCTTTGAAGGGTTGATTTTCCCACATGGGCCTCAAATGGACCTCAGCTTTATTAGAACAGTGCTCAGGCCATCTTGGCTTGTGGGGTCCAGCAGGACGGGAAAGGCTACGGACTCCTACATATCTGGGTCCCCAGCAAGGTCCTTCTGAAAAAGCACCCCAGCTCTTTGCCTCTAAGAAAACAGACGTGCTTTCTCTGCCCTACGCCCACTGACAGGTTTGCTCAAGAAGACAGTCACCAAACAGAAATGGGTTCAACACTTAGAGGAGCAGAGATGGGTCTCCAGGTTCCTGCAGACCACCTTAGCATAACCTTCTGTCTTCATCATGGCATTATGGTACCAATGCTTGCCTTTCTTCCTCTTCTCCTGACTCTCCAGGGTGCTATTAGGGAAGGCTATGCATGAGGATCTTTTTCAAGCCCTCTTGAGTATTCAAAGTGGAATCAATTCTGTTATGGTTGAAAGGACTGGAAGGCTGTGGGGCACTAAGGCAGAGGGATGAGTGGGGTGATCTCAGGCTCACTAACCCTGTGATTCAGCCCCTGGCAAGAAGACATAGGGAGTTCAGCTTCCACCCAAGTGCAGGCCCATGAGGAAGCACATTTCTGCCAAAGAGATTCCTTAGTGCACAACTTACTCTATTTTCATTCCAGACTCCTTAAAAAGAGACTCCAAAAGAAAGCCTTGGGTTCAGGGTCAGCTCATGCCCTACATACCCTTCCTCTGGCTTTCTGCATCCCCTGACTGACTCAAATAGCCGTATCTTCAAGATACTTCCAGGTAAGAGCCCCGCCCCCACCCCACCCCACCCCCAATTTGCCCTTGACTCAAAAAAGTTCTCATTCAAGCATCATTCTGGAGAACTGCCCTATTTTCTCTTCTCGTGTCCCTGTCTTCAATATTGGGCCACCCTCTGGCTCCCAGTTTGGGCAGGATGTTGGGTTCCTCCCTGCACTTTGGACTAGTTCCCTGTAGCTCTTCCTGTGAGCACTTTATGATGCTTCTACAGCTCGAAACCGCCTTCTGGAGGCCAGTCAGAACCCAAAGCCCAGCGGCTTCTCTCCTGACTGACCAAATCCCGCTAAGGCCAAGCACTGTGATGCCAGATCAGGCTTCTGGTTCCACGTCTGGGACCCTTTTCATGCCTTGCCGGCCACCTGTTCACAACCACTGAGCACAGGGAGGAAGCAAAACGAGATAAAAACACGGCGAAGACGAACGTTTATAAAACCTGCCCTTGACTACTTCTCCTTCGAGTACACTCCCTACTTCCGGCCAAAGCTCCCCACAACTTCTTGGGTCAGTACCCTCGAGCACAGTTGTTCCTCCCCATTGTGGCTTTAGTGGAAAATTTGAAGAAGCCTTTGAGGAGAGATATGAGAAGGGGAGGTGTTAGTCACGGTTTTAGGGAATGAAAGAGCAGGGGCTTGGTTGTGAGACGATGCTGACCCTGGCAGTCACTCCCTGGGTGTCTTTTGTCAGTAAACTGGGGCTGGAGGCTTATTTTGTGTGTGAGCATTTAATAGCATTACACATGTAGAGTGTGCGGCACGCTGCTCATCGCATGAGGGTGTGCACACACGGGGCCCTCTGGGGGCTCGCTTTTTCTCCCCAGGGCCCCTCTCTCTTCTTCTCACTTACCATCCCTTCCCTTCTCTCTGTGCGTATCCCAGAGCTCAAACGCGCGGAAAGAAGCCTGCCTGGCCGGTTGCAGTAAGAGCATCGTTTCCAAAGGGGGCGCTCTAAGATCAGAGAAAAGGCCTTTGGGGACCTTGAATGTGTGTCTGTGAGGAGTGCACGCTGGTACCTATGGCTGGACATTTTAAAAAAAAATGACTTTTACGAAATCTTTGCCTTGATATGCTATCAATTTTTCCAGATGCCTTTTCAATATCTGTCTACAGAACTGTATGAAATTATAGTAAGTCCTATAGCTGGGGGGATGACGATATGGCAGTTGGAGACAGACATCTCTGGCTCTGATGAAATGAGGTAGAGACATTCTCCTGGTAGTAGGTCCACTCTGGGGGGGTGCCGAGCTGCAAACCTCCTGAATGCAGGACTCCGGGCTCCCCCGAAATGGGAAGCCGCAAGCAGTTGCTACCCCCTCTCTCCCTTCTCCTCACCTTCCCTCTTGGTCCGCGGCTCCCAGGCGGGAAAGGGATCCAGGCTTCCAGCTTCCAGGCTGGCCACTGTCTGGCTCCCTCCGCGAGACCCAGGGCCTTCATGATGGGGTGTGCGGAGAATGAGGGTCTGAACGGCTTCCTCTAAGCCCTCCTGGGTGAACGGGGTGGGTGGAGGGAGAACAGAGGACGACAGCTTTTGCATAAATAAGAAACCTAGAATCATCCGATCGTCCGCCAGCTTGTGCGCCAGCGGGCTGTGCACCGCCGAGGGC
This sequence comes from Panthera uncia, assembly GCF_023721935.1. Classification (NCBI taxonomy): domain Eukaryota; kingdom Metazoa; phylum Chordata; class Mammalia; order Carnivora; family Felidae; genus Panthera; species Panthera uncia. Next base: position 2,233 of record NW_026059679.1, on the reverse strand, counting down.
TCCCCCTACTTCGCTCGTTATCTGGCGCGCTGTGCAGGGCACCACGAAGACCACGGATAGACTAACGATGCTGGGAACGAAGCAAGCGCAAGCAAGGTTGGGGACCTCTGGGGCGGGGTGTCACCGTTCCTGAGAAAGCGGGACGAGAAAGGTGACTAGTGCCTGGCTTGGCCTTGTCACCCACATGGGAATGAGTGAGTGGACACGCGCCTGGCACGAAAGCAAAGCCTCCCTTCCTGGGGGCCGTTCTCTCCGCAGGGCCTCCAGGAGGCCGCCCCTGCCCCGCAGAGGCCTCCGGAGACCCGGCCACCAGGCCGCCGTGGAAAATCGGGAGACGCGCGCTGCGGCTCCTCTGACGCCGCCGGCCACGTGCGCGGGCCCGGCAGCCCAAGAGAAGGAAGGTCCTAAGCACGTGTTGCAACAACCTGCGCGTTGCTGTTTAACAGCGCTTGTCATCTTGTCCGTTCGGTCCACCTGCCAAGCCTGCTTCCACCGAGCGCTCTAGAGCGGGAGGCGGCCGAGGCTCCCATCTGCGGCTGATAACACACGGCCTTGCGCGAAGCGCAGGAAGTTAAGAGGCTTTTCTTTGCTGTTGTGCAGAGACCTCCGGCTGGAGGCGGTGCTCTCCCAGGGCAGCGGAGATACTTTCAATTACAAACCTGTCCTTCAAGCCTCGGGGCGGGTTGCGATGGGCTCTGTCTGCCAGGGGATGTGCGCGCTCGTCCAGGGGAAGACTAGCTGCCGGGAGCCCCGCAGGGCCTGTCTTCTTTCCTTTACCCTCAGCTCCTGCTGGTGTCAGGACATCACCCCAGAGGACACCTGTGCCCGACCGCAGGTGGTCCTGTTTGAGGGGACTGGTCTCTTCCCCCTCTGCCATATTAGTATGTCAACCCCACAGGAATTCCTCTGACTCCCGTAGATTCCCATACTTGCTTGTTTCGCAGCATCCGTGGTCCCAAGTAGTTTATGGCAGTGGCCGTGGGCCAAGAGAACCAGCGGTTCCATCTCTTAAGTAGCCAGGGTCAAACAGCTTTGTAAGTGTTGATGTCCTAACAACTTAATAGCTATTTGAAAGAAAAAAAAATAAACTTAAAGGAAAAACACTTTTATTTCATTCTTAAATAATCATAAGTACCCACTAATGGGATGTGGGCCCCTGTTGCACACTGCACAACTTCTCAAACCTCAGACACTGCCATCTTCACTTTCTGTTCCACATTGATTTTTGCGCACAACTTGCCTTTTAGCACAGCCACCACAGAAAACCCACTTTCATAAAGATATGACCCCAGTGAAAGGAAACCATGAGATCTAATGTCAAAACTGTAAACTTCCTTGAGTTGGCAATTTGCTTGGTGTCCGGTGAGTGTTGAGTTATCTCCATATTTTCCTCCCAAAATGAAAATATCCTGCAGGGCTGTGAGAGTTTACCATGTGACTCAGGATGCCTCGGTGCACAGTTTGGGAGCTGTGGCCCTACTCTATACGTGGATTGCATCTCCTCAAGTTGAAGGAAGTGGGGTGGGCTAGAAATGGGGAGGGGAGCAATGCATGGGGAGAGAAAAATTGCTGGGACTAACCCATGTCTTAATTTTGTCAGGACACAACCTCAGGTTATGTTCAGTCTATAAAGGAGCATTTCTAGGAGAAATCAGGAGGCTGGGGACTTTCCTGGGAACGTTAAAGACATACTGTGCTGAGTAGAACTGAATACCTCCATGAGTCGAGGGCTGGGTCCACAGAGTTATGCCTGGTACCATCTAGTCACTTCTCCAACCATTCTTTTTTTTTTTTTTTTTTGGAGACAGAGAGAGACAGAGCATGAATGGGGGAGGGGCAGAGAGAGGGAGACACAGAATCCGAAACAGGCTCCAGGCTCCGAGCTGTCAGCACAGAGCCTGACGCAGGGCTCTAACTCAGGGACCGCGAGATCATGACCTGAGCCGAAGTCGGACGCTTAACCGACTGAGCCACCCACGCGCCCCTCTCCAACCATTCTTAAGCCATTCACCACCCCCTCCCTCCATTCCTTCCTTCCTTCCTTCCTTCCTTCCTTCCTTCCTTCTTCTCTCCCTCCCTCCCTCCCTTCCTTCCTCCCTCCCTTCCTCCCTCCATTCCTTCCTTCCTTCCTTCCTTCTTCTCTCCCTTCCTTCCTTCCTTCCTCCCTCCCTCCATTCCTTCCTTCCTTCCTTCCTTCCTTCCTTCCTTCTTCTCTCCCTCCCTTCCTTCCTTC
>NW_026059678.1:37434-40370 GCF_023721935.1 Panthera uncia | reverse complement strand
TAGCCCATCCCCCCTCCCACAACCCCTTTCATCTAGAAAAAAAAAAAAAGTGTTTTAAAGATGGAGTATTTCCTATCAATTTACCTTTAAGTTCACAGACTCACTTGTATTATCTCCATTCTGCTGGGGAGTATATTCAGTAACCGTTTAAACCATTCTCTCTAAAGATTTTAAATTTTAAAATTAGTGTTTATTTCTCTGCTGAGATTTCCTGTGTTTTCATGTATTACAAGCACATTTTTAGGTCACTGAGAGTAAAGTCTGCTAATTCCACAATTAGAGTCACCTTCGGGTTGGGGTCCATTGAATGTTTTTCCTCCTGAAAACAGGTCACATTTTCCTGTTTTTTCATAAACTCAGAAATCAGGAACTGAATCCAAGGTATTGTAAATGCTATGAAGTCTCTTAATGTGAAGACTCTATATGTCTCTGTATTTTTCTGATAAATATTGTATAGGTTTTCTTCTTGTTTAAGCATTCAATTGACCTAGTTGGATTCCAACTGCAAACCTCCTTCTTTATCCTTTGCTAAGCAGCATTTGCCCTCACATTCATGGTCTAGGGACAGCCAGAGAACCAGTTAAAGATCGTACACAGCATTTTGGCCTCCCCTACTCTCATTTCTAAGATTCTCTTCTTTCTTTCCAGGGGCTAGCTTTTCTGGCTCAAGTCAGAACGACAGAAGACTTGCTATAGGAGCTTCAAACACCCTGTGTAGTGCAGACTAGCATTTCCCTTAGGCTCAAAGCTGTGAAAACACAAAACATACCCAGTACAATTTCCAAATGCCAACCCCTCTTCAAAATCTACCTACTTTTAGTTTTTCGCCTGCTCCTTTAGAGAGTTCCTCCCACCCCAGATCTTCCAGTAGTTATTCGTGGAAGGATTAGCCCCCTAGAAGCTGACTTGGCTATATGAGAATAGCACTACCACCAGTCTTAATGGTTAACTTGCTTCAACTTCACACACTCCTTACTTGCTGACCTAAATCCCTGGATCCACAGCAGACAGGCCACTGGCCTTGAGAAGGACCAGAAAGAACTTCCCTACCCACAGAGACCAGCAAGTCTATTTGAAGCCACCATGGCTTTCCGATTAGCCTAGCAATTTTTTGGCAAAAAGGTTTTTCTTTCTCAGGTCACAAAATAAGTTTACTCACCTCCCACTTTGTGGACCTACAGAGTTTGCCCTCCTTCCCATCAAGGACAGAGGCCTCCTGCAGGTCACGAAACAGGAACTGGACCCCTTTGCACAACTCTGACACTGAGAAAAAACATCTATTGCTGACTGAATGGTGCCAGATAAAATCAAGAAATGTTGCAGACTGCTGCACTGCCTTTCCTGATTAACTGCTTCCAAAACCCCTGGACCAGGCAGAAATTTGGGAGTTGCCTTTCTGACAACAGTCTGCCTTTTCCCAAAGTGGCCAGCCTCCAGAATAAACCTCAAATTCCTTTCCAATCAAAACTCTTGAGTATTGGCCTTGCTTGGCCTTTTGAGCAGATGGTGGCCGAACTTGGGCTTTGGTAACAGAACTTCCTCCAGTAATTTGAAAGATACATACTCCTTTTCCTCTTTGGTAGGAACCCTAAAAATATTAGTATACACCTTTAATTTTTATTTAGCCATTAATATCTAGAGTTACTCAAACTACATCTAGAGCTTACCAAAACAAAAACATACACACACACACACACACACACGAAGAAGCTTAGCAGAATTTATTTTTATTTTCTCCTTCCTTTGCTGTCATTTTTTCTATTGAGATCATCTGAAATGCAGATTATGCACTCTTTCACATTTAGCCTTCTTTAGCTTCTTTGGACTGGTTTTTATTCTGAATTCATTCCCTACCCCTACTGGGGTATATCCTCTGATAATTCTGCCCGAGTATGAAGTTAGTAACCTTTGATTTAGTTTTTTAATCAATATATGTACATAGATTAATGGCATAATGACAAAGTTTATAATAAGAGCAATTGTCTACATCCTTACTCCTCACTCAAGTTGTTTTCTAGTTCATTTAGTTGTTTTTGTTATTTTCATTTTAGACGTTATTCACTGGCTTATTTGGGAATATTAGCATTTCCTTTTTACCCTACTTACCACCCCTGTGTACACATAACATCTTTTCCCTTCTCTTCCTTGCAAGGGATCACAAATTTCACTTATTATTATCTGTAAAAATATTTTTGAGGGAAAGAGCAAGAGAGTGAGTGCACAAGCACACATACGGAGAAGGGGGGGGAGAGGGGGGAGAGAGAGAGAGAGAGAGAGAGTCCCAAGCAGGGACTGCTTGCATTCACAGGCTCCAGGAATTAAGATGTGGCCATCCCGGGGGTCTGACAGACATCACTTTGCCTACCACACTAGGATCATATCAGTATTTCTCATAGATGAATCACATGGTATCCTATGATCACTTTTCATTCCTTACACAGTTTTTGTTGGTGTTGATACTTATCTTTTGTTGTTTGCTTAATTTTCTGTGAATGTATGGAAATTCTTTTCCCTGTTCTATGTTAGAATAATAAAACTCTTCTTAATATATCAAATACACTGCGTAAATGATTAGTTCCTGTGATGGTTAATTTTGTGTCAATTTGGTTAAACCACAGTGCACAGATATTTGGTCAAGTATTATTCTAGATGTTTCTGTGAAGTGTTTGTTTTTTTTTAATGTGAGACTAACATTTAAATCAGCAGACTTTGATTAATGCAGATTGCCCTCCATAATGTGTTTGGGTCTCATTCAATTAGTTCAAAGTCTTAATAGAAAAAGGCTGGGGCTCCTGGAAGGCTCAGTTATTGAGTATCAGACTCCTGATTTTGGCTTAGGTCATGGTCCCAGGGTTGTAAGATCCAATCCCACATCAGGCTCTGAGCTGAGTGTGGAGCCTCGTTGAGATTCTCTCTCTCTGAAGTAAAAAAAAAAG
>NW_026059678.1:0-37334 GCF_023721935.1 Panthera uncia | reverse complement strand
TATATATATATATATATATATATATATATATATAATGAATGACATTCCCTGAAGAAGCAGGAATTCTCCCAGCTGACTGTCTTGGAATCCTAATTGCATTTCTTTCCTAGGTCTCCAGCCTCACAGTCCACCCTGCAGATTTTGGATGTTCCAAGCCTCTATAATCTCATGAGCCAGTTTTTTAAAATAAACCTCTCTTTCTCTCTCTCTCTCTTTCTCTCCTTCAGGATATATATGCATTCTGGTGGTTCTGTTTCTCTGGAAAACCCTGACTAACACAGACTTTGGTACCAAGAGTGGTTCTAGAAAAACAGAATCTTAAGGATAAGTTTCCTGAATTGGTTCTGGCGTCTCTGGAATGGGTCCTCTGATCTGAAAGATTTCAAGATGCTAATGACTTTATTTCCAGCAATAAAAAATGGCATCCTTATAAGGCCAGAAGACCAGGACCCAGGCAGGTATAGAGGAAAAGCCATTTGAAGAGTCAGGGAGAAGACAGTTATCTACAAGCCAAGTAAAGCTGCCTCTGAAGAAACCAACCATGCCAACATTTCAGTCTGGGACTTCTAGCCTCCAGAATTGTGAAAAATAAATCTTTGTTGTATAAGCCAGCCATCAACTAGCTCTTTACACTAATTCTATAATTTCTGACTTTCTCATTTTTTTAGCCTGTTCTTATTTAATTGATGTAATATTTTGTCTTCCTTCTGAGGATATTACCTTCACTTAAAGAATGCTTCTGTTTGTTCTTTTAACTGTTTTCTTCAGTGTCCTCTCTGTTGAGTGCAGTAGCTTTTTTTTTTTTTTTGGTAATTAATTTCCACAATGTTAGGCACTTGTTGATGCCTACTCATCCTCTGCAAGAGTTTCCCTACTCTATCAGTGGATTTTTTTTTTCTTACGGGGGGAAGGGGGGACACTCTTGCCTCAAGTGACTGAGGATACTTTAAAAATAAGATATACTTTAAGCAGGTGATAATAGCTGTTTTGAGGGGCATCGTTTTCCTGCTTCTGGATGTTGCAAGTCCCCCAGTATATTACCCTTCCTCTTTTGCGCAGGCACCCATATTCAGTCTTAACCCAGAAGGGAACACCCTGTTGGCCGCTGCTTGGTACAAGCAGACACGGAATGTCGGAATGACGTTGTCCAATGGGGTCAGCTCCCCTGGACGTCCACGATGCATTTCTTTAACCACTCAGCAGGTGTTTTCCTTCCCGATGCCCTGCCTCTACATCTCCCACCTGAAGCACTTCCAGAAGCACTGCCACCTTCTCTGATGGTCCTGTCACATGTTTTGAACAATAGTTTCCTCTGTTAACCGGTGTGTATTTTCGGACTTCTGTGGATTCACCATCTCTGGTATGTATTTTTGTTTTACCTACTTTAATAAATTTATTCTTTTAAACAACATCTTTGATGCCATATCTAAGAGTTTAGGTCAGGAAGTAAAGACAGGAGTTTGTAGTCAATTGTTAATTTGTATTTTTTTTGTGTGTACGCCATGCAATACTTTAAATAGCACTAGAGTTAGTATTTTAGGTCTTGACAGAAATTATCTTAAAAATGGAAACCCTCTGGGCCTGTGTTCATGGTAGAGTTTGGGCTACCTATAATAATTCTCCAATGAATATTAGACTTTCCAAGTTTTCTTTACCTTGGTCAATTGTGATCATCTGTATTTTGTTTGAAAACCCATCCTTTTATATGGCTCTTTTAATCTGATACAAATTTGGCATAGTAAATTCTTATGACTTTAAAAGTCTCCTGTGTATCTCTAGGTATGTCTTCCAAATACTGTTCACCAGTGTAATGTGCAGTTTTTAGGGAAGAGATAATTCATCTTGTTTCCTTCACAACGTATGAGCACATCGCTTTTTCTCTTTCAACGTGCTCACCGTAATGGCACTGGTTATGGTTCAGGGAACTATGACTTTTGCCACCACCAAGTATATGGCTAATAATTTACTTTTGTATATACTAATCATCTTTAAAGCTATGGCTAGCAATAGGAGGCAGTGAAGGTTAGCATGACCTATATTTTACTTAGTTTCACAATTGTATCATCTCCTGAATATGTTATTTGCACAGTTGTAGGCTTGGTAAGCTTGGTAGGCTCCCCACCCCCTTCTCCTAGATACATATTCCTGGAAAAAGTAAGCACGTGTCCCTATGTGACTCAATGGTCACTTCTCTGAACTATAACAGGGAGTTATTAGTAATCTTTGCATGTCTTTTCCCTCTGTGGTGATTGGGAACTTTGGAGGGGGGGGCATTTCTAAAAGCATGATTTAGTTTTACTTTTTCAGTCTACAAAAGAGCTCAACTCTATATTTCTAAGAATATAAGTGTTTCCCTTTTTTACCTCTACTGTTGGGATCTTTCAAAATCTACTTCTTATAAGTGGTTTGATTTTACCACTGTATTTTTACAGAAGAATTTCTTATATTTTATGTGAGAATTTTTCTTCTTCTCTGATAAGCCAGGCCTGTAGCCCAAATCTGTAAGTTTCTAGCTACGTGAATGTAGGCAAACCCTCTTAGCTCCTCTGACCATAGTTTCCTGTTAAAAAATTGGAGGAGTTAAAATTGTATCCACATAAGGCAAGCACATTGGCACCTAGGGATTAATACACATGAGGTGGTGCTGTCAGTCATAATCATCATCATTGTTGCCATTTGTGTACCAATTGTTTTCCTATAGTATCACACAAAACTCCAACATAAACTTGTAGGAGCTATCTGAGGGATTGCCTACAACAGAAAAGTAACCACAGCCCCTTGTCTTATCGGCCTTTGTTACAAATACTGCTCTCTGTACATTTGATCTTTAGTTAAGCAGCCCTGTGTGGGCACCACCTGTGCCTATCCGTGGTGTTCCTGGAAATTGTGCTTCTAAAACCTGCTTATTCCCTCCTCTCTCTGGAAGTGATAACCTGCCAACCTCTGAGTGCTAGCAATTTGCAAGGTATTGATTTACCTGACTCTTGCACTGCCTCCTAGAACATGCACACACATTGTAAAACTTGTTTCTTCCTTTATACAATTGGATTTCTTTTATTTTCCGTGTTCTTGCCAATAGTCCAATTTTGATCTTTGCCCCAGAATTTTAGTGCCGTATTTTCCTTTTCAACCAGTTCTTTTAGCACTGATACCAGCTAATGCCCCAAACTCATCTCTGCTGATATCAGTAATATCCCAATCCCGTCTCCGCTGACATCAGTTAATGCCCAAACCCATCCTCACCAATATCGGTTAATGTCTCACATCCCTCTCCACGTGGACTGGGTGGAGAGGTATTTGGGGCATTAGCTAACGTCAGTGCTGAAAGAATGTGTTTGTTTGTTTGTTTTGGTTTTGTTTTTTTAAACAGCAATATATTTCTGCAGCAAAAATCAAAATTATAATGAAGTATAAAAATAAAATTAGAATATTAAATTACAACATTTCTCGGGAACTTAAAATGTGCCAATGCCTCAGCTAAACATTTTTCTTGGGTAATGCAGTCACCCTGCCAAACAATCCTTGAGGTAGTTTCAACTATTATTCCATTTCATGGATGAGAAAACAGAGACTTGAAAGGATTGAATCACTAACTCATGATCACGTACATCTGTTGAGCAGTGACTCCTAGGTACAAGTCTGGGGTTTATTAAAATAAAGGACACTCCTCGGCTCCCCTCTTGAATTCTAAACCAAAATCATCAGAAAATGGAGATCAAAAGTTTGCTCTTTTACTTGTATAGAATTTGGACTAGAGTTGGACTGGCTTATGCAGCAACAATCCCTACTTCCCTTACTTATCAGTGCCCCTCAGTTTAGATCATGGGAAAGTTTGGTTTTGTAGGACAGTCATACGTAACCGGCTTGCTGCCTTTTATCACTCCAGGATGGAGAAGAGAAAAGTAGAGAGTACATTCCTGCATACTATTTTTATTACTAATGAAGACTGGATTGGAGGACATGTTTTAAATTAGCCAAATGACTTTCTGCGTCAAACCTCATAATCAGGCAGACTGAGCCACCAGAGTTTCACTGCTAAGGAAGCTGCCATTGTGGACAGGAATGAGAAGCGTCTACAGCTGCCACCATATTCCTCTGGCTCTGTCTCTGTCTCTCTGGCTTCCTTGATGTTATTATTCTTGTTCTTTCCTTCCTTGGAACTTATGTCTGAGCCGAGGCTTGGAATTTCCCCTCTTTAGGCCAGTTGTATGAATCTCAGGCTTGGATATTTTCCCAGCTGTGACCCTAGGTTCTATTTGCCTCAGGTGTTGTGGTCACTTCGGGAATAGTCTGAGACGTGAACCTTTCACTCCAACTAATGTGCCCATTCCCTCTCTATCAATAGTTGCCAGGTCAACACTGGTGTGCAGAAGAATCACCTGACGCTGTCTTAAAAAAGAACAGAATCTCAGGCCTGCCCGCCCCAGGCCCCGCCAACCCCTCAAGCTGCAGGATCCTCTTGCCTTGTTTGGGAAGGCCCACTCCCATACCCATTATGGAGTGAATTCTTGAATGCAGCCCCCTTCCAGTTGGTCCAAAGCAGAGCTCTATGGTGACTGAGTGCTACCTCTGATACTTATGTGGATTTGACTGTTCCACCAGGCCACCTTTGTTGTCCCAGGTCAGCCAGCTTACCGTGGTGCTGACCGACCTCAGTGTGGCTAGTTTCTTTGGGGCTTTCCAGACTGGGTTTGGGCACTCTTTGAGGCATGCAGATAGGTCATCTGCCTGGCCTCAGGAGGCTCATCAGTTCTCACAATGAATATTCAAACACTTTAAAAAATATTTCAGGCAGTCATCTTCCTTTTCCAGTATTTAAACAAACCTTATCTTTTTAATCTTGTAAATGTGTCCTAATGGAATAAAAAGAGTCAACACTGAGTCCAAGGGGTTATCAGGCAAGTCTTGATGTTACTGCACTAGACATTTATTTAGCTAAGTAATCATGTACCAAGGCTTAGGTTCAGCCTTGAGTGTTCTCAAAATTTAGATTTGCTGGTAAATTACGTGTCATGATGCTTTCTAGCTGTGTAACTGTAGCTCTGTGCCTCTGTTTCTTATCTGTAAAATGGAAATTATGGCAGTATCTACTAATATTGTTTTTTAAAAATGTTAACATATAAGCATGATCAAAATAGTATCAAGCAAACTGGAGAGGTAAAGGAGTAATCAGAATAGATAAAATTTTTTTTTTAATAAAGAGCTTACTTGGAGGTTTAAAACCTATTTATTTTATATAGAGTTTTAGAATTTACAAAACTTTCAACTTCCCTATACTTTATCAATTTGATAATATGGATACCTATCACCTACATTTTGTAGATGGGACCAACTCAGGCTCAGGTGGATTACATGTCTTTTTTTAATGTTTATTTATTTATTTATTTGGGGGGGGGCGGGTAGTGCATGAACAGGGGAGGGACAGAGAGAGAGGGAGAGAGAGTCCTAAGCAGGCTCTGCCCTGTCAGCTCAGAGCCAAATGTGGGACTTGATCTCATGAACCCTGAGATCATGACCTGAGCAAAAATCAAGAGTCTGACATTTAGCCGACTGAGCCACCCAGGTGCCCCAGATTACATATCTTGATTAACGTGGAAAAGTGAATAAATAGCAGAAGCGAGAAGATGATCCAGAGCCTCGCCCCATCACCTATTTCCCTGTCCTTTTTATTCGGCTCTTTGGCTAGAATTGCAGATGAGCTTTCCATATAGTTGCATGGCTCTTCGTTAGCAAAGCTAGGAAAAACTGTGTTCTTCCATCCCTCTTTTGCATCTACAGGCTTTGCTTTGCTTGTTGCTACCTTTCCTTGGAGTTCATTGCTAACCCAGCTCAGTCCTATGCACATGAGCTGATCTGCCTCTATAGCAGGATTGCTTCCCTTAGTAAACTGTGCCTGGCTTGAATGTGGTCTTTGGCATTCCCCTTCTGGTAAATTCTAGATAGCCAAGACCTTGCCTTCAAAGCACCGTGAGTACACATTGGAGACGCACCACAGTTTGGCTTCACCTTAGAAATTCAGCCAAAAAATATGCTATTCAGCCTGACTTCATCACGTTCAGACTCTGGATATCAGAAAAGTCTAGACAGGTGTTTAAACATAACTTTGGGCACCTTTGAACTTGCCTATGGTCAATAACATCATCCTGTGGTTTGCTACTATGTCTAAACAGTTTAGCAACATACATAAAGCAAACATTACGCTGCTATTCAGATTATCATTGATTTTTTAAATATAAGGGAGCATTCTAGATGTAACTTAGAGTGAAAATCTTTATATGTGTTTTATATATGAACATTCTTAGTCCATTGCAAGTATGAAGGTGAATTTATTCTTGCAATTATAAAAGTGAACAATAATGAAAGATACTCATTTTTTGTACAAAAATAATTGAGTCTTTAAATAGATAAATAAGGATATAGGTTAGCAGTTAATACAAAAATTGAGGGGAGCTATCTTAGTGGGATAACTTCAGGAAGTTATTCTTTCTCAGCAAATAAATATTTATAAGAATTTAAATAATACAAAGCAGAATAATAAAAATGTGATTATACGATAGTTCTAATGTTTATAAAACGATTAGATCTATATTAAACAAAATAAGCTTTAGGAACTGTACATAAATTTTAGTTTTCTAATTCCATTTAGGCTGTGATTCTTTTAAGAAAAATTTCTTTGGGGAATTCTTTACATCTTCTAAGAATGAAGTAAGAAGGTCAACTTGGTGACTTCCAAATTTCATGAGAAGGGAAAACTCTAAAATGATGTATAAGAACTTGCCACGACAGGCACCTGGGTGGCTCAGTAGGTCGGGCGTCTGACTTCGGCTCAGGTCATAATCTTGGGGTTAGTGGGTTCAAGCCCCACATTGGGCTCTGTGCTGACAGCTCAGAGCCTGGAGCCTGTTTCAGATTCTGTGTCTCCTTTTCTCTATGCCCTTCCCCTGCTCGTCTCTCTCTCTCTCAAAAATAAATGAACATTTAAAAAAATAAGAAAAAAAAGAAACTGCATGATTAAAAAAAAAAAAAAAACTAGAGTGAGAAGCCAAGAGGAAAACACGAGAGAAAAATTAGGTGCCCCTAAATTTCTTGTTCTTTTACCAATTTTAATGAATTATCTAATTTCACAATTGTGCCAAAAAGGAGCTGTCGAACAGCTGTCTGTACTAAGCAGGTGTTATCCTTGCAGTCACATGATAAGCTTAAAATGTCAAAATTTCAATTGTAAACATTTAATGGTACATTTATAATAACAGCAATATTTTTGGTATGTTATAATAATATTAATAATAAATTTTCTATAAAGATAAATTTTGTATATACATAAATAAGATAATTTATATCCCATAACATCCTTTTAGAATGGCTATTTTCAGCTTTGATTCGGCTCTAATTGAATATTGATTTTAACACTTGACCATTAAGCGTTTGACCAAAATCTTTATTTACGGAACTTCTACTACAGACTATCTCATGTGATTTTGGCAACCATGTTTTATCTTCAGTAGAGGGGTACTGATACTTATTAGGAAGTATTTCCGGTAAGCAGAATAACTCATTATGGTGATGGGTATCATTGTAGTATCTTAATTTCCATCAGTTGAGCCAGCATTTCTGTCAAGACTATCAATCTGAAAACAAAACAAACCTTGAAGACCTTAGGAGGAGTGAGCTATTGTAAGAAATCTAGAATGCCAAATCCAGAGATCATTACCCAAGATTCTTTTCTCCCTGGAATCACATCTCTGCAGCTCCTACCTTTCCACAACGTGGCTTCTTTTCTCCCTCTAGTTCTGCAGTTTGTTCTTTGGGCATTCAGATCAATCTCTGGGGTGTGCAGAATGACTTGATATTTATCTAGCTGTGTTTGAGGGACGAGACAAGCATAGGGTCCTCCTGCTATTCTGCCATCTTGAGGCATCTCCTCCTTGAGGATTGTTACCAAGATCAGGTAAGTGAGGAGACAGAATTCCTAAGACCAAGAACTAATGAGAGATCGACTTCAGGTGCCGAGATTCCAGCTCTTTAAAGGGCCAGGATCAAAAGGGTGTTCTTTCCCTTTCTCTGGCTCTCGGCCTAAAGATAGCAAACTTCTCTCCTTGCTGCTATGCGAGTATAGTTAAATCTATCAAGAAATCCACACCCTGGTCTCTTTGGTTAATTTGCAGCAGCATCCCCCAAATAGACCAGTCTTACCCCTTTTCTTTTATCTTCAATCAGATGCTCATGTCTTTTACCTCCCTCTACTCAGGTTTATGCTTTGAGCGAAGTATCCATACAGGCCAGATTATACTAAAGTAATGAACAACCTCCAAGCTTACTGGTTTAATCACCCCCAGTTTTTTGCTTACTCACTTTATTTCATGGTTCCATTAAGTGTCTGACTCCACGATGACACTCAGGACCCAGGCTGATAATCTGTTATCTCATAGCAGCAACATCTGGAGCATGTGACGTCTTCAGTCAGTACAGCCAGGCCAGAACGGGGAGTAGCATTTGGATTCTTCACTGCCTCTATAAAAAGTGATGCATATCAGTTCCTCTCACCTTTCATTGGTCGAATCTAGTCACAAGTCATTTGGGTTAATAATTCCACATGCACAGAGGAAAAGAGAACCAGATTTGGGTGAATACCAATAATAGGTACCACAGTCACTCTTCCAGGTACCAAATGTTCAGTTCACTCTCATTCAACAACCTTTCCCAAGGGAGAAACCTGAAAGTCCCATTCAGTCATGGTACTGAGTTCAAAGCCCAGGGGCAGGGTGGGGGGGGGGGGGGGGGGGGGGTGTGGGCGTTGGGGGGTGGCTCTACTTCACATCCAGGTGTGGCTCCTCCTGATCTGGAGACTATGAGTGCAAATGGCAATTTAACTGTCCTGCATGGGCCAAATATACAACGTCCAGGAAGGGAAAACAATTACTGGTCCATGGGAAGTTTTCATTCTCAGGGCACCTGGGTGGCTCAGTCATTTGACTGTCCAACTCTTGATTTCAACTCAGGTCATGATCTCATGGTCATGAGATCGAGCCCTGTGTCAGACTCCATGCTGAGCATTGAGCCTGCTGGGGATTCTCTCTCTCTCTCTCTCTCTCTCCCTCTGCCCCTCCCTGCTTGTGCTCTCTCTCTCAAAAAATAAATTTAAAAATTAAAAAATGGGGAATTCTTCAATCTCACTGGCAAGTATTGTGAGGCCACTCTACCCTGAAAGCTTCTTTGTCCTTTGTTTCCCTGATCCCAGTCTTTGGGGGGGATCTTTCTTTTACCATTTTCTTCTTGAGCCACAACTGACATTGACTTTGGGAACTAGATCCTCTAGGAAGACCATATAGATATCACAGCCTATGTTCTAGCGAGAAAGGGTTGGGAACCAAGAGTTTCTCATGATCTTTCAAAAACAGAATATTAGCTTCTTTCCATTTGATTCCAGTCCTCTTCATGTGCCAGAAACCACACCCATATTCACAATTCTTTTTTTGCTTATTATTTTTATTTTTAAATAATCTCATACTTGCAGAAAAGCTTTAAGAATGGTGCAAAGAATTTTCTTTTCCTTGAGCCATTTGAGAGTAAATCCCTGACCTGATGTAACATTGTTCTCTAGTATGTATATCTCCTACTAACAAGGATAGTCTCCTATAAAGTCAAAATATAATCATCAAAATCAGGAAATCAACATTGATAGGTTCTATCATTTAGTCCTCAGACACATGAAAATTTTGCCTGATATTTTAAAAAATGTCCTTTCTAGCAGAAGAAACCAGTTCAGAATCACGAATTGCTTTTCATTGTAACGTCTTAGGGTCCCTCACTGTGGCCCATTTCCTCAGTCTTTCCTTGACTCCTGTTATTGTGATACCTTTGAAGATTACAGACCAATTACTTTGTACAGTGTCCTTGATTTGCATTTGTTTCATGTTTCCCTATTATCAGGCTCAAGCTGTACATTTTGTCAGGAATATCACAGAGATGATCCCGCATTCTCATCACCTGCCACTGGGTGACACAGAGTTTCATTTCTTTACTGTGATCACTTGGATGAGATGATGTCTACCATGCTTCTCCACCATGAAGTTATTCTTTTTCTATTTGTAACTAATAACTGTTGTGGGACTGTACTTTGGAACCATGTCTATATCCCATTTATTATCATACTCTCAGGGTCTTAATTTATTAATTAGAATTCAGAATATCTTTGTTTCCCATTTTATTCAGTGGATTATAATCCATTACCATCATTGTTTATTTTTATGATCTAACTGTCCCAGATTTGGCCAGTGAGTGACCCTTCAAGTGGACACCCTTCTCACCCCGCTCACGCTTGGACCCAGGCAGTTGTCCTGTGCAGATGCTCTCCTTATTCAACCCAAACTCCATTGCCCTCCTCTGGGCCACTGTGATTGCCCCAACCTGGCTAAAGTCTTTAAGAAGGAAAGGGAAGAGAAGAAAAAGGTCACACGGTTCCGTTTGGGACAAATTTCTTCTATCTGATATGTTTGTATGCGTTATCACTCGTACAATTCTCTTTCTCCATCTTAGTTCTGTGGGAAAGTTTTACCCTTATTATTTGACATAAGTAATTTTATACAGTTGGAAAAGATTTACTGAGCAATATACCCTTAATCTGATCCTTGCCCTTAGGTAATACAATCTGTTGAAAGATTTTATTGGCATCTACCTTAAAATTGCTTTTTGATTCATATTTTACTATTTGGAGCCTAGAAGCAGTTTTGTTTTGTTTTTTTTAACCTTGCAAGGCCCCAATTCCTAAATCTCTCAATTTCCTTTTATTTCTGCTTTCAAATTGGGCAATTCTCTCCTGGGTCTATGTCTTTTTTTTTTTTTTTTTTTTTAATACCTAGCCACACATGATACCAAACATTCTACCACGGTTTCCCCTAGAGCTGCAGTTTCATTCAAACTATGATCTATTTCTCGAGTTACATGAGTGACAGCTTTGCTAAATATTTGGTCACTCTGAAACTTGCATCACAGTCTTTCTAGCCTCTGGTATCATTTTCCTTGCCAATGACCATCGAACTATGACATCAATGCCACGTATTTGGGGTTGTTTTTCACAAGGACACTCAAATTCTGGTTGGAAGTTCTGTATTAATCAGAACAGACCAGGTTATGTTCTGGTAAAAAAGATTTCAGTGTCTTAATGTAACAAGAGTTGATTTCTTGATCATATTGTATGTTCTCCTCCAGTTGATGGGGTCAAAGGAAGGCTCTGTTTTTCATAGTCAGAAGCTGAGATTATTAGAGGTTGTGCCATCTGTAGCTACACCATCTGAAACAACTAGATCCCTCGTTGCCTCAGCAAGGGAAAAGGGACTGGGGACGAGTACATGTGTTTTTATTGCTTCAGACTAGATGTGAGTGACATATATCATTTGTGGTCACCTTCCAATGGCCAGAATTAGTCATGTGGCTCCAACCAGCTGCAAAGAAGCTGAAAGTACATGCTTCCACATGCCAATGAGGACGGAACTAGATATTGGCTAACACTCCTGTCAAAAGTCCATAAATCACAGAAGTAAACCTAATGAGTCACCAAAGTAGCATTTAGTAAAAGTTTGTTGTGTACACACCAAAGACACAGGAGCACTAACACCAAAACATGGAATGAGGCTCAGGGGTACATTGTGATGAAGCCACTAATGTAGTGAGAAAACACTGTTTGTCCTTCCCAGTCATTAGTTATATCAGACCTTTCTTAAATGACAGTTACCTCATATCAACCTTGGGAAACAGTTCCAGTTTTGCTTATGACTTTCAGAGACATAAGCAAGAAATGACCCAGGTCAATTAGTATGACTAAACTGCTCAGGGAATTTTAAAGACTGGTCTCCATTAAAAAAAAAAAAAAACCAAACTAGTAATATCTTCTACATCTAAATTTTACTAGCAGATTCCAGTTTGCAACTCTCATTCCACCATATGTTATTTATGAAATGTCTTTTGCACTTTCTCAACAGACATGTATTGAGTGCCTATGACATTCTAGGTACTCTTCTAGGCACTGATGCTATAGCAGTGAACAGAGGAGATAAAACCCACCTATTCCCGTGCTATCAGCTAGACAAACAAATTTTAGACATATAGTGTGTCAGGTGGTGATAAGCACTATGAACAAAAATTAAGCAGAAAAGAAATCAAGGGCTTTCTGGTGGAGAACTGACATTTGTAAGCTTTGATATTTTAGTGAAGGAGGTCTGCTAAAAAGCATTGTGGTAGGCTGAATAATGGTGCCTAAGGATGTCCATATCTATATCCCCAGAACCTATGAAGATGTGATCTCTGCAGATGTGATTAAGTTAAAGATCTTGAGATGAGGAGATTATCCTGGTTTATGTGGGTGAGCCCATTATAACCACAAGGGTCTTTATAAGGGGGTAGTAGGAGGGTCAAAGTCAGAAAAGCCAATGCGACAATGGAAGCAGAGGTCAGAGAAAGAGAGATTTGAAAATGGTATGCAGGTAGCTTTGAAGGGGCCAAGAGACAAGAAATGTAGAGGTGCCTCTAGAATCTGGAAAAGGTGAATAAATGGCCTCCCAAGAAATGCAGCCCTGCTAATACCCTGATTTTACGGTTTCTGACCTCCAGAAATGTAAGGCAGTATGTCTTATTTTAAGCCACTAAGTTTGTGCTAATTTGTTACAGCAGCAATTAGAAGCTACAACAGACACTTGGGAAAAAAAAGATAGGAAGGAAGCAAGGGAAAGTCTATGAAGGTATCCATGGGAAGAGGTTTCTGGGCAGATAGAACAGCTGATGTGAAGACCCTTAGACAGGAGTGTGTCTGTCACGTACATGGAGTGGAAGGGCTGGAAGCCAAGTAAAGAAAGAAGACTAGTCAGAGAAGAAATGTACTATCAACTCATAAAGGGGCCCGTGGGTTACTATGATGGCTTACGCTTGTACTCTGAATAAGACAGAAATCACTGAAGGATTCTGAATTGCAGAGCCACATTATCTGCCTTACATTTTAAAGGAATGATCCATTAAAAATCAATAACAGAGAGTAGGAGAATAAGTGTAAAACCATGAGACCATTAAGCAGATAGTGCAAACAACCAAGGTGAAAATGATGACGGCCTGGCTCAGGGCAACAGAGGAGGAGCTGGTGAGAAGTGGTCAGGTTCTGGACCTATCTTGAATACAGATCCTAAAAGAATTGCTAACAGATTGGATGTGGGATTTGAAGAAGAGGAATCAAAAATGACTCCGAGGTTTGGAACTGGAATAATTAGATGGATATAGCTGCTATTTCCCAAGATGTGAAAGATGGTGGGTATTTGGAGAAGATCAAGAGTTGAGTTTTAGACATAATAGATTTAAGATGCCTCTTAGATGCCCAAGTGGAGCTGTCCAGTAACCACTGGGATATAATAGTCTGGTGTCTAGGAAAGAGGTAAGACTGGAGGCCCACCTTTGCCAGTGTGCACTTTACAGGTGGTATTAAAAGCCATGATACTGCATGAGATGACCAAGAGAGATTATAGACAAGAAGACCAGAGATCCTGGGACTGAGTCTAGGACACACTGAGATTTGGAGAGGTGGATGAAGAACAGTCAGCAAAGAAAAATGAGAAGTTTCTGTGGTGAACCAGGAGGAATACAAGAGTGTTTGTATTAAAGTCCATTGAAAATGTGTTTTAAGGAGGAGGGAGTATCAAATGCTAGTGAAAGACAAGGTGACATTAAAAATATTTAACTATCACCATGGTGAAATAAATTAAAGTGGAAGTATCTGTATGTATAATAACCTAAAAGAAATCCCCCTTTATCTTAAAAAAAACTAAGCTAAATATAATCTCATCACGTGGCATAGTAATAAGTTGTAATAAATTCCAAAGCATTTGTTAAATTTTAGAAATTGTTAGTGTGATCTTTTATTTGAGGATGTCACTAGCTAAATGACGCCCCTGTATGAGCTGTGCTTTGATAAAGAGGATTGCATCAAACACACAAAAACCTCACCAGTAAATTGCTTAGCCATTGGTGACTTAGAATGTCAAATTAACATCAATAATATAGATCATGGTGCCAAATTCTCTCAGCTTCTATTGGAAAGCAATTACATTAAAAATGTTCTACCCTCCCAAATGTTTTAGGCTTTATATTACTGAGATTCTGTGAATTAAAAATCTTTATTATCAACTAAATCAAGAAAATCATTTTGAAATGTCATACATAATTGGGTGGCATACGATCCTTTGGGCCAAACAAGTGGCAGAATACTGTAGCAGTTAAGAGCATTGGCTATGTGCCAGAGTGACTGAGTTTGAATCTTAGTTCTGCCATTTACGTTTTAAATAGCCTCTCTGTGCCTGTTATCTTATCTAGAAAAATGAGGATAATAATGATGATTAAGTACTTAAATGAGTTTATATGTATCAGATACAGAGCAAATATTTTAAGTGATTGCTCTCATTTTTATTAATAAAATTATTGCTGCTAATTCTTGGGATGGGTGAGTGCTTGGTGGGTTTTTAATGAGCCTGTCCAGTCAAATAGAAGAGAAATTCAACAGTGACTCATTCCAGATATCTTTGACCTCTAACTGTCTCCAAGGGCCTATCCAGTCCTTCTTGCTCTCCTTTTCTTCCTGGCTCTCCCACACCCTTTCTGAGGCAAAGTCCTATGGAGGCTACTGTCCTATGTAGGCATGTGAAGATAACACCAGGATAAGCACCAGAAGCACTATGCCAGAGCTTTGGAAACCAGATGGAGCCTAGAGATTTTATCACTTGAGTACCAGTGCCAGCAGGGACATGTTCTACAAATGTCTGGGTCTACCAGAGCCAGGTTCTATAGTTGGCTCATGAGATGGGCTGCCTGGCATTCCAAGAGCCTGGTGGATACCAAGAAGCTTCTCAAACATTGCCACTCAGAGATCCTCAGAGCTGTGTTTGGAGTGTGGTCAGTGCATGGACTACTCCCCTTGGGGACAGTGAAGAGGAGGGATAGCAATGCAAAGAAATAAGGACACTTGAAGGGCGTAACTGGCCCCACATTATTGACCAATGCTAATAGTGTCTGGCCTTACTGCTGGAGCAGGGACCTGGATCCCCCTGTAGTGCCTAGGATTAACCCTACTCTGGATTCTGAGAAAGTAAGAAATGAGCTCCAGGGAGGAGTAGCAAGGATTGGCAGGGGCTCTCAAAGGGATCAAAAATGTGGCTATTTATCAACAGTGTGGAACTATTTTAATATTTTAACAACCAATGGCTATGGCTGTGCATATGGCTGGATGTTTGTTCTGCTGTTAGTTTAAGCAGAGAACAGGCTATTAGGTTTTGCAACATGGAGATCATTGATGTTTTGCTGAGCTGATAAAAGTAGGAGTCTGACTGAGTGGGTTCAGAGGAAAATGCAAGGAAAATTGGTGACTCTTTCAAGAGGTTTTGCTATAAAGAGGAGTAGAGAAATGGGATCAGAGATGGGGGATTAAAAGAGAGTTTTCTTAAGGTGGGAGAATTAATAGCATGTTTGTAATGTTGATGAGAAAGCTCTTGTAGAGACATGACGCCTACCTTTGTTTATCACCCAGAGGCTGTGGGTGGGATGTACTAAGGCTACACATTTTTTTCCAGTATTATTTTCAGGTTTCTTCCCATTATTTCTGTTATGAAATACCAGGTATCCCTTCCACTATTATTTTTTCTTCTCTTGTTATAGATGCTGCTCTGATTCATTTCTGGGCATTTTTCTTTCTCTGCCTCTATTTTTAGTGTAAAGTCTGCTTGATAAATCAATAAGCACCAGGTAGCCTGCATATACTGGATGTGTGCTCTTTTCTCTGCCAAGAGACCAACATTACAGTATCTTCAACCATGGCCCAGAAAACCAAATGCCATTCTGTAATATTAGCTTTGTAGGCAGCTCTTGCTTATCTCTTTCTACCTATTATCTATCTATATACCTATCATTTATCACCTATCATCTACCTATCCATCCATCATCTATCTATCATCTATCTATCTATCTATCTATCATCTATCTTTTTAAAAAATGTTTATATATTTTGAGAGAGAGAGAGAGAGAGAGAGAGTAGGGGTGGGGTCGAGAGAGAGAGGCGGAGAGAGAATCCCAAGCAGACTCTGGGCTCTCAGTGCAGAGCCCAATATGGGGCTCGAACTCATGAACCATGAGATCATGACCAGAACCGAAATCAAGAGTTGGATGCTTGTCATGGACTGAGTCATCCATGCACCCCATATATATCATCTATCTATCTATCTACCTATCTACCTATCTACCTATCTACCTATCCATCCGTCCATCATCCATCCATCCATCCATCCATCATCTAATTCAAGAAAGAAATTAAACCACCCTGGCTGTCTATTGAACTAATTTCTTTATTCAAATCCCAACCTAGTTGACATGAAAAATACTACCTATGGGGACCCCAAGTTTAAACTTTTATGATAAGGCATCCTTCCTTAAAGTGCTTCCCTACTTTCTACCCCTCCATTACCCCCAGGAAAGAGTTTAGGTGGTTGTGGATAAAAAGTGTGATAAATCCCTGTCTAGTGTCCATCACATCCTAGATTCCTATGTATTAGAGACAGCCAGCGCCTTCCTCAATTCTCATATCCACCCTCTAGAGCTTCTCCATGTTATGTAGTTGATGGCTACTTTCCTTCTTCCTGGGCCCAGTGAGTGGGTTTCTCTTACTCTGTAATATTTGGGAATTTTCTTTATTATTCCATGGAGGATGAGATGCTGCTTCTTTTCCAAAGGATACGGAAGGAGGCAATAGAACAGAGGGGTTAAGAGCCTAAACTGTTGCATAAGACAGGCTGGGTACTAGTCCCATGAACAGTAGGACTAGTCATCCCATGACTGCTCTGTGCAGCGTGTTCCCTGTAAAGTGGGGGTGAAATAAATCATAATGCTTTATTAGGGTTGTGGACCGAATGAGTGAAAAAATTAAAGTCCTTGGTTTTAAAAACAAGTCCTTGTTTATATTCTATAGTAAAAGGTTTCCGCTTTATTATGAGTCCCATACTTAGAGTATCTAAATGTGATTTCTTCCATATTTCTAAATCCTTAAGCATAATTCTCAGTAATGTTTCCCTATAAAGTTTCCTTATTAATACAATGGATGTCAACAGAAAATATAACATTCTGAAATCTTTATCTTGTGGTGACCCTCTCAGAAATCTGTTGTTTTTCTTTTTTCTGTTTAAGGAATTAAAGGAATTTTGGAATGGTTTTAATGTTTTTAATTGAAGCAAAATTAACATACAGCATTATATTAGTTTCAGGTATATGATACAGTGATTCAACAATTCTATACATCACTCAGTGCTCCTCATGATAAGTGTACTCTTAATTCCCTTCACCTATTTCAGTCATTCTCCTCCCCTCCCCCCCCCCCCCACCTCACTTCTGGTAATCATCTGTTTGTTCTCTGTATTGAAGAGTCTGGTTTTTGTTTGTGTTTTTCTTTGTTCATTTGTTTTATTTCTTAAATTCCACACGAGTGACATTATATGATATTTGTCTTTCTCACTGATTTATTTCACTTAGCATAATACCCTCTACCCATCCACGTTGTTGAGAATAGCAAGATCTCATTCTTTTTTATAGCTAAGTAATATTCCCCATTACACCCCCCCCCCACACACACACACACCACATCTTTATCCATTCATCTATTTTTGGAACACTTGGGTTGCTTTCATATCTTGGCTATTGTTAATGCTGCAATAAACTATAAATAAATTTAAAAATAAATAATAAAATAAATAGGTATGTGCAGGCAACATCAGTTTCAAACTTCTGTGAGGAAAGAATTTCACGGATTGAATGAAATAAATGGTGGGACTCTGGTAAGTGTTTATTACCTGTATTTCTCCCGTCCTCATGGCAGCATTGGGTGGATTAAGTGATATGCCAATGCAGAGTTGGCAGGTACAAGAAGTCATGACACTCCTTTCTTCTCTCCACAATAGACCTTCCTTGTTAACGCAACACAGATCTTTTCCCAGCTGCGGGTGATAAGGTCTCAGCATCCTTCTCGATGCAGTGCTGCAGCAAGCCATTACCAATTAATTGGCACTGGCATGCACATAGAAATCAATTTTCTATCCCTGGAATAAAAGTATTTGTTTCAGTGAATTTATCTTCATGATATATAAGGAACACTTGGTAATAGAGTTTAGTTTTCTTTCTTTTTTTTTTTTCCAAGACTATATCAACTAGAATGAAAACCATCATCTCCCACCAGAGCAGAATCTTCCTGTACCAATTATGCAACTGAGCATCTATTCACACTTCTGCCTTCCTCCACAGGAGGTGGGGCAAGACATTTCTCAGGCCAGTCACGTGACCACACCTTGTTTCAGTCAATGGAACAAAAACTATTTCAGTGACATTTGTTTTGGGAACAGAAGTTCTTTTTTCTCTATTATCTTAGTTCTTTCTCTCTCAGTAACCTCTCATTTGAAGTTTCCAGAACTTTAATACCCTTTTCTCTCCTCAGAACAGAGAATAATCATTGAAAATGAAAATTTATGGGATAAAATATTACTACCCCTATAAAAGAGGGATTTGGAGAGGGTCATGCTTAGTCTATAGCAATAACTTTCTATGATAGGATTTCAGGAAATAAGACCAAAGGAGATATAGGTCAGAAAGAACAGTTTTTCTGCTATATGGCAGATTTTACCATTTGGCTTTCTGGCAAGGTAGGACAAGTGGGGTGCACGTAGGGAAACTCGTGTTCTTTTGAGAAAGAGTTGGGGTTCTTAGAGTTCTATGGAAGATGTCAGAGATGAGATACAAACAAATTCTCATATTCAGGAGCAGTGACATTTAATAAAGTGATTAAGCAGTGGCATTAAATAAGTTCTCAGGCCATTTTGAAGTGATTAATGTGGGTGGATGGAGGCCAGGATTCACTGGGGAAGGAATATAGGGATGTTCTTCTTGATTAAAACTTGCAAGCAATGATGGTAAAAATTTTATGGGAAGTTTTGTTTGATTGTCCTTAGCATTAAATGACATTGATTATTAAAAATCTTGTCCCCTTCCCTGCCACAAAGGTGAAGATAAAGGCTATGGAGGAATGGAAATATTTGTGAACAGATTCTGGGTTGTGTTTCAATTGTTTGCAGCCACTTCAGGGTTCATCTCCATCCATTAACTTCCCCATTTTCTAGGTGGATTTCACTGACCCCAGTGTTGCTCCTTACTAGAAGGGTATTGCCTCCATGACAGCATAGTGGTTAAGTGCCTACCTCCAGGGCTATCGGGGGGATTCAGTGATGTACTCACTGTGTATAAAGTACTTGGCAGAGAACAAGGTATGTGGCAACTGTTCTAAAATGCAGATACTATTGCTGTTGTTATCATTATGTTCTATCCTTACCACCAGCTCTGATGGAAGGAGCCTTGTACAGTCTTTATTCAGCAGCTATACTCACTGGGTACTGTCTCTATGTCTTAATCCAGTGGAAAGGTATAGGGGGTATGCTTGCATTTGTCATCAACCACACTTGTTTCATTCACCATTAAATCAGGTATATGACACATAACTTGTTGAAGGAAACTGACCTGTGCAGAATTTACAAGTGAATGAAAAAGGATGGGCAAATCCCACTCTGGCCAAACTCTTGCTGCTGGGGATGGTAAAGGGAAGTAGAATGATTCCTTTGGAAGGTAAAATGGGGCTATCTGGCCAATTTCCTACTTAAAGCAAGAATCACAGTCTTAGCTTTTCTTCAAATGGTTATCTGCTTCTCCTTTGATACTGGGATTGGGAGGTTTCACATTTTTCTCAAACAAAAGACAGGATACATTCTTGGACAAAAATGAGTGAACTTATCAAGATCTGTTGATGCACTGGTTGATCACGGTGGAAGTCTGGGATATATTGTTTTTCTTTATATGGAGCAAAGAACACTTGTATATGGGTCATCCTTGAGTTTTGGTTCTGGTTCTCGTACTAAAGAGGCAGTACGGTGCTGAAGAGGTTGGGCTTTGGAGGCAAACCTGAGCTAGAATCAGAGGAGAAAACTTAAGCCAGGGGCCTTCATTTGCATGGGTGTGTTCCAAGGCCTGGGAGGGGCCCGAAGAATGTATTCACATTATATCCGAAAAAGTATATATATATATATATATATATATATTATATATGTATTCACATATTTTATAAATATATATAACATGCATATATATTTTATAAATATAAATTTACACATTTTCATATATATACACATATACGTATGTATATATATACATACATACTATAATTAGTTAAGACTGAGGGGTCTTTCTACCCCAATTTTATATGAAGAGGCAATCAAAGATGGATTAACCACTAAAATAACAAACACTGATGAAATGGCTATTTCATACATTTTATTGGACATATTGTGAAATATACAGCAATGGGAAATAGAAACAAAGTAACAAATACAGTTAGAGACCTCAACATGCTTCTCTCGAAAATCAGTGTAACATGTAAACAGATAATCAGCGTCGATAAAAAGGACTGAACACTATCAAGCAGCTGGACACATCTGACATTTATTGAACGTCTAACCAACATCAGTGGAAAACATGATGCCACTTTGTTATCTGTCAACTTGGATAGGCTGAAATATACTTCCCAGAATGTTTACTCTTACGCATCTCTGATAGTGCTGGGCCACAGGGAGAGTCATGTGGAAGATTTGGGAGGTGGAAGGGAAGCAGCAGCTGTCCATGGTGCCTAGGTGCTGTTTGCTGATTTGCTGAGTCAACCTGATCACCTGAAGGTGGACAGCAATCGTTCCCTCTTGCCCTGGATCTTCCACCAGCTTCTACAACACCTGGGGCTGGTATGCATGATTCACTCCAAAATGAAGGGCCTCGGTTCTACCAGACCCCCATATTGCTATGTCAGAGTCAACAAGAAAGGACCCAATTTTCTGTCCATCCTCATGGGTTTTCAGCTTCTGATGTTGCCTGCATCTGTTCTGTATGTCTCTTTCCATCCATCCTCTCTTCCCAGCTGCCTCCCCAGTGGCTTGTACTCCCCAGTGGGAGATGTGAAGAACACACCTTACAGAACGGTTACTCAGCTCCCACAAGTGTGTGAAGTCAAATTCCCATAACAAATCCATGCATGTGTTGTTGTTCTTTGAATAAACCTTGTCTGGTACAATTAACCCCCCCCCCCCCCCCCCCCCCCACACACACATACACACAGCAAAGAGTAAGTAACCACCCCCCACCCCATAAATAAGGCAAGGAAAGTAGAGATGCATCAGGTAGTTAATTAATAAAAATGTTACTTTTCTGCACTTTGTAGTGTTTGGCATATATAAGCTTTTAAAAATGTGTCATTAATTTATTTTTAATGTGTGAAAAGTGTTATGGTTTCTTTTCTCATTCTAAGTGTCTTCACTTTTGTACCTAATTTTGTGTTGTTAATTTTGTGTTCTTTTTCTTCCAGACATCCCTAAAAGATTCAGACCTCTTATTCATCTCCAACCAGGATCCTAGTACCAATGACTAACTCTGTGATGATGGACAACCCATTTCACCTGAGTCCCAGTTTAATCTATAAGACAGGAATAATACGTTAAATAGGGTAAGAATATTATGAAACTACTAAGGTCATTGCTAGGATTAAATAAATTGATATGTGCACAAGTGCTAATAAATATGAGCTATTGTAATTGTTATTTATAATAAGGTCCTGTTTTCCTATGGGTTTTTCCATCTCAAAATGGACATTATACAATATACTCTGTCATGCTCATAGGGGTTCTTAAAGAATCAAATGAAATGATGTTTACATTGCCATGAAGATGTTGGCAATGTTCATTGCCATGAAGATGTTTTTTTAATGTTTTATTTTATTTTTGAGAGAGAGAGAGAGAGAGGAGAGAGAGACTGGGGGAGGAGCAGAGAGGGAGACACAGAATCCAAAGGAGGCCCCAGCTTCCACTCTGTCAGCACAGAGCCCCACACAGGGCTCGAACTCATAGACCGCAAGATCATGACCTGAACCGAAGCCAGCACTCAACCAACTGACCACCAAGTGCCCCAGTTTTATTTTAATCATGTAAAGAAGGGCATGTACACATGCCCATATCCTACACCCTCTACACCCTCTACACGTACACACACACTCTCACTTACCCACACATGCTCCTCCTAATTCCAACGTAAGATTCAAATGGATTGGCTGGTTGCACCCACATAGGCTGTTTCCATTTCGGCCAGGTAACACACAAGGGTGTCCTAGGCCTTGTCCAGACTGCCTGGGTTTGAATTCCAGCTCCACCAGCCTCTGCTGTAAGGTGCTGGGCAAGCCACTGAACATCTCTATACCTCAGTTTCTTCTCTGTAAAATGGGGGTGACGATAGTACTCACCTCTAGGGATATTGTGAAGATGAAATGAATTGCACATGCAAGAACACATATAAAATAAACTGAGTATTATCACTCCCATCTTACTAACACCTAGGGAGTGCTAGTTGAGCGCTAGCTCCTGCTCTCCCTATGAAGTCAGTGTCTGGGGGGCATACCAGAGCCTGCACTGAAGCCAACCTCCGAGTTTTGTGGCTGAGTATTTGGTTGGTTAAAAACTAAGCTCCAAAATGAGAAAAATGATGTTAAAGTGTTAAATTCTTCATAAAGCAAATTGTATTCCATTTCATATACCTTAGTCACCTGGATTATGTTCTTCCTACTTTTTCTATTTTATGTAATTTTGCTAGTGGCAGATGGTAATTTAGTTATTGCTTTATTTGACAATGTAAAAAATTGTTCTTCCTATCAAAGAAATTTACTGGCCTATGACATCCAAAATTCTGGGAATCATCAGTCTGGAAGATTTTTAGGCTCCTATTAATTCCATAGACATAAGTTCTGCTTCTAAGGGTCACCACTTTCAACAAAGTACTGGAGTCAGTGCTTAATGAAACCTGCATCCATCTTCCTTTACCACCCTTGATTTTTTTCATGAAGCTCTTAAACCAGATGGAGGGTGCAAACTCAGGCATCTTTGCTCCACTCTGACTAGCCTGGGGTTACAGATAAGGGACTTAAACATGAAGCTACAGTGATTCCCAGGACTGCTCCATCAACTGGTGGTAAAATGGAAAGTTAACGAATCCAGAAGCTTCTTTAACATTTGAGTCAAGGCAAGGGAGTGTCAGTGGATAAAGGGTCTGCAGACAACGAAGTGTCTGATTCCCACAGAGGCCACTTGGCATCAGCACCTTTCCTCTGTCCTTTACTTGCTACTCCTTTGCTCTACCACTGTGAAAAGAGAGAGCTATTTATGTAATAGTCAAGGCCGTTTCAGGGCCAAAGACAACCAGTTAATGACAACACTTCCCTGAAATTTCAGCCCCCCCAAACCCACACTTCTTAATCAAAGAACAGCCCTCCACATCCCTCCCATAATAGATCTTGGCCTCCATCCACCCACATTAATCACTCCAAGATGGCCCAAGAACTTATTTAATGTCACTGCCTAATCACTTTATTAAATGTCATTGCTTCTGATCGTGAGGATTTGTTTTGTTTCTCATCCCTGTCCATCTCCCTCAGAATCTGACTGAAAGGTGGTGTCAGGGTCCCTACTGTGCACCAACCTTTCGCATCCTCACCAACATCCCAGACATTTTGAAAATAGGTACATTTCTGCAAGTGTGACATACCATCACAGAAACCTTCAGAAAGCAGGTAATTCAACTCCCGATACCTACTGCTTCTCTCGCTTTCCTTGTGAGGCTGGAAATACGGAGATGGAGCTATTTGCAAACCATTATTATGGGAAAGCACCCAGTTTTGTGGCCCTTTTCAGGAGAACAGTATGTTCAGCTATGGCCTGAGAGAGAAATCAGCTATTTTCACAATTACAGGAAGGAGAATCTGCAATGATTTTTCTTTTCTTTTTTATTTTCTTTATGCTTATTTATTTTGAGGGAGAGAGAGACAGAGTGTGATCAGGGGAGGGGCAGAGAGAGAGGGAGACAGAGAATCTGAAGCAGGCTCCAGGCTCTGAGATGTCAGCACAGAGCCCAATGCAGGGCTCGAACTCACAAACCGTGAGATCATGACCTCAGCCGAAGTCGGACGCTTAACTGACTGAGCCACACAGGCGCCCCTGTAATGATTTTTTTATTGTTTGAGTTATAAAGCCAAAGTTCCTCTGCCTGACATCAGAGCACCCCACAATTCAGTCTCATCCAGGCTTCTCAGTGGCCTGTCCTATTACCTCTCTAGAAGGACCTCAGATCCAGCCAGGCCCATGATTTTCCTTCATGCCAAATGTCTTCACTGGTGCCTCTAAACTTGCACTATCTTTTCCTATACTTTAGCAAGTCCTCTTCTGACTTACTTTTTTTTTTTGACCCAAAACTTATTTATTAACCTTTTCCGTGTGCCAAGCATTGGGGACTGGTAACAAATGAAGGAATACCGTCACCTTTCCATATAGGACCTTATATGTAAAGACTGACGTGTCAATGAAGACGTAGATGAAGATTTCATGGGTGAAGGCTGTCTGCTCAGGAACGTGGCAACATGAAGGACAGAGTAGGCAAGTCCACTAGGGGTGCTGAAGGGAAAGGTTTCATAGGCGAGATGACTCTTTGGGAAGAGGTGTATGTGTTCTCCAGGTGGGGAGGCGTTGCCTTATGCATCTCTGCAAAAGCTGTGCCTGGGGTGGGGCTGGGGGCTGGGAGTCCCACTGGGGGCACCTCTCCCACTGTCCCAGAGCTTGTCTGCACAATGTGAGCGTGAGTGAGTGTGTGTAGGTTAGAGTGTGGTGTATGTTTCCCGGTCTGGTGTTTAGGAGGCTCGGTGCACACATCCAAGGCAGTATGTGAGGCAATGAGGCTTACTTAACATTCACTATGGGACAAATAAGAGAAAATTAAAAGAGCAATTTTAGGAGGGAATAATTGTTTTCCATACACCATAATTACAACTGCTTGTAAATGTGGCTATCATAAACGAATCTGCTTTTTAGAGTTCTCTTAAATTCTCTTGGTAATGAACAGACGCTAAAGGAGAGGGACCTAGTAGCCCTTACGGAGAAGCTGGGTCTGCACTGACCCCTGGTGTCAGCCTTGTGCACAGGACTCTCACCGCTGGGCTGGCGCACAGCTAGCTGGTGAGCTGGGAACATTCCCACCTGGCCCCTGGCTTCAGAAAGACCCTTCAGCACCAGAAGTGAATCTTAGACTCAGCCTTCCTCGGCCTTGTGAGGTCATTTCCTAGTATTCATCTTCAATTCTCTTCCCCTCTTGCACCCCCACTCTCCACAAAGGGCACCTTGGAAAACTGTGATTTAGAATCTGAATGTCATTTTTGATGCTTCCTGTCATTCCCCACCTTTGTCACACCTGTAAGCTGATATCCACTCAGTCACTGAGGCCCCTTGATTGTACCTCCTACATAACACTCCAATCCACCCATAGCTTGAAATCAGGACACCACTTCCCCCCCCTCCCCCCGCCCTTAGCTTGCAAGCAACAGCCCCCTGAAGACTTCCCTGCTTGAGACCAGGCTGTCCCCAGGGACATCCCACTGTTAGCTCACCAGATTTATTCCTCAACTAACCTTTGATATGCTAGAAGGATTGCTGTTAATTGCTTCTATTAAGTAACTGCACAAGCTTGGGTATGTCACTTGGGGAATCTCATCATCTATAAAATGAAGGTTTGGGGCAAAAACAGTCTATTTCTGTTCTAAGGACTTGTACTGTTAGTTCCCTCAGCACCTTGCCCTTTCCCCTTGCTTTAAAAATCTCTTCCACCAGATAAAATCACTGGTTAAAGACAATTAAGTTGTTACCCTCCTTGTTTTTGTTTCTTTTTTTTTTTTTCCATGAAAGACATATTTGGCTGCTATTGGAACATCTGGTTAGCAGAAGGTCACCCATGTTACTGTAAAGAGTTAATTCCAGCCGAAAATAAAACAAAAAGTAAAAAAAACCCCAAAAACCTCTGATATGTTATCTAGCCTGTGCTGCCTTATCATGAGTCAATCTAGCATTTCTGCTAGTCAGCTTGAAATACCGAGGAAAGCACACAGCGTTGTTACACAGCCACCAGAGATCCCTACGAAAGGAAGGGATCCATTGAAAGAAGTGGCCACAAAGATAACACCAGCTCTGAGATTCAAGGTTTTTCAGTCTTTCATATCTTAGCATTCCCTGCGGTGCACATAGCCCATTCCTCTAATTGCCCCTGGTCCATAAATAAATATTCCATCGCCAATGCTAACTCTCATTAATTAAAGTTGGGAGGAGTTCGCCATGCTACTTGCAAATTGAGCATATATGTGTAGAGAACTTAGAACAAATTAATTTCACATAGATTTAATGATTTATTATTTAATGCATGGTAATTAAACAATTTTTGGTAGGGTATATAATGAGTCTAATATTAATTTGACATTGCCAAGTCATATTTCTAATTTTTCTTGTCTTTCTTGGTCCTTTAATACCTAAAAATTGTCAATTTCCTCAGGCACTCTGCCCCAGTCACCTTGATTTTCATCATCACTACCCCCACTACCATGACACATTCAAAGAATACCTAAGGCAAAGGTCTGTGTTCTCCAGCCCAAGCAGATTGCTTCACACGCTATGAGTCCTATTTCCCCACAGAGCAAATCTAGCTCATCGAAGGGTCAGTGTATCCAAATTCTGTGAGCCCACCTTCCTGCTTTTCTTTCTCTATATGTACCAAATACAGTGTGTGATCCTTGATGGGACGGTAAATGGGGGACAGGCTATGTAGTACATGTAAGAACTGGGAAATTTTGAGTACAGATACATTCCAGATAAAAGTATTGTATTAGCTTCTTGGGATATACAAAGGTATTGTAGTTCCACAGGAGAATGTGCTGAAATGATAAGAGAACTCGTGTGATCTCTGTAACTTACTTTCAAATGTTTTTTTTTAAAAGAAAAACAGAAGGGAAAGAAAGAAAAGAAAAGAAAGAAAAGGAAAGAAAAGAAAAGGAAGAAAAGAAAGAGGTATGTGTGTCCACACATTCCATGCAGAGATAAAGCAAATGTGGCAAAAAGTTAGCAACTGATGAAGGGTCTCAGGGTGGTCATTAGATTAGTTTCTGAACCTTTCTGTAGGTTCAAAACTTTGAAAACACATGTTGGGAAAAAGAATCTTTTTGACTCACTTGGATACTACCACAGTTGCTATTTCATACCTTTTCTTTCTTAAAATCCCCATTCCTCCCTGCTGTCCTAATCTCAGGAGGCAACTTTCTCCCTGTATATAGTCAGGATGGGTTGGGTTCCACTGCAATAACAATCTGGAAAGCTCAATAACCGAAACCATCAAAGATTTCTTTCTCCCTCGGGCTACGTGGCCATTTCAGATCAGTGGGGGATTAAAGTCACCTCTGAGAACATCTCCTGTGCCCTCATTCTCGCCACATCAAAGCTATACCTCTGAAGTGGGCTTTTCCCCTTTTTTCTCAAAGGAAAAGGTTTCTTTCCTCTTAAAGATAACTGCTTCATGTGAACTCTGGACCCCTGTCTCCTCCGGGATTTTGCTTCCACAAGATATTTCTGGTTCCTCCGTCTCTTACGGCTTCAACCTCCTTCCCTCCTTGTGCTGCAGTCTCTGTATCTCCGAAACCCTATGTTTGAACATATTATACCTTCCAATCTCCACTCTTCTTTCTTCCTGGTAAACCCTTCAAGCTTATGGCCTTTGCAGATGTCTTCACTCTCTGATACCCCAATCTCGGTTTTCATACAAGCGAGCATTTGATCCCAAATTCTACTGAAGTGTCTTTTTGCAAAACAAATAGGGATTTTAGTCCCCTACCATGTTATTTTTGATCTCTGCAGTGCAGCATTTTTGACAATTCCCTCATTCTTGATATTCTCTCCTGCTCTGATCTTTGTATGCCAGATTTTAGGGGTTCGGCTCCCATGCTCTGGGATTGCTTTTTATCTTTCTTTAATGTTTCATTTTTATCCTGCCTCCCTAAATAGGAGGATTCTCTGAGGACCTTCCTTCAGCCCTTCTCCCTTTGTCCCCCTAACCACTTCCTGCAAGAGCTTGTTGACTGTCTAATCCAGTACATCCCTCACAAATGATCTCCAGTACATCTCCAGCCGTGATCACACCCCTGCCATTTCAGTCTCTGTGTTTCAACTACTCATGATTTTCCCATCGGACTGTCTTGCCCATCACCTGAAACTCAATACATTTTCACTCAAAGTCATCATGTCTCCTCTTTCCAAATACTTTATGTCCATCCCAGCCTCTCTGCAAATGCTCTACTTCTGCTGTTGGAGCTCTCCTGTCCTTCTCTCCTCTCCTTCCTTCCCCTCTTTTCATGATTTTTCCCTAGTTTCTTTCCCCTTCTCCGCTTTCCCCATTCATTCTTTTACCCTCAACTTCTTTTACCCTCCTTTCTGCTTTTCCAGATCTCAGCCTTTCTTTAACATACAGTGCAGCTCCCACTTTGCCCATGAAAGCAACTCTCACCACCAGAGCTTATACACCAATTTTGCCTTCTCCTATTGTGACTGGAGTTAGTTGTAGTTTGGTAGTTTACTATTTAATGTATCTTTTTTTTCCTCTTTTTAAATGTTAATTAATTAATATTAAAGTTTTTACTTAAATTCCAGTTAACATACGTGTGATATTTGTTTCAGGAGTAGAACTGAGTGATTCATCATTTCCATACAACAGCCAGTGCTCATCCCAACAAGTGCCCTCCTTAATGCCCATCCCCCATTTAACCCATCCCCCAACCCATCTCCCCTCCAGCAACACTGTTTGTTCTCTATTGTTAAGAGTCTGTTTCCTGGTTTGCATCCTCCCCACCCCCCTCCCCGTTTTCCTCTATGTTCATTTGTTTTGCTTCTTACATTCCATCCAAGTAACTCATTAGCTCTTTGAAACGGTACTTAGAAATCACCACAACGTTGGGCACATGGCCATGGTCAGTAGATACTTACAATTTGGCTCACGAATTCCTTTGAGATCTAATGGAAAGGAGTGGCTATGTTTTTAGTCCTCCCTGTCCTAGCAAGAATTACACTTGCCAATTTTTGAAAATATTATTTCTCCTCAATCCCATAGGGAGGAATTTGGCCCCTGAAAGGGTGGCTGATGATTTCAGTCTCAGGACAACCCATTTCCTCGGGGGCATCCACATTTATTTTATTACACTGGTACCTGATTCTGTATTATGAAAATATTTACATTGCTTTTATTCCTGTTCATACCTTCCTTTCTCATATTTTCCATCTTCACCATTATGATGATGAATAATAGTACTTTCAATTTACATTAACTAATTCAATCCTCTCCCTGATCCATTTAAGGTTAGTCGTGCTGGTAGATTGATATTTTTGTAATCCAGCAAAAAAAGAAACTACAGCTCAAAGGATTTGACCTGGCTGAGACCACACAAACAGGACACAAATCAAGGTGTTGTTACCATTTAAATTAACCTAAAGACCTTTGGCCCTTCCATCACTTTAAGGTTCTTCTGATCTGGATGCCCCTCCTCTGGTCTTCCCTGGTTTCCATCCACCAATGCTTATAATGGCAATGTAATTATTACTTTACAAGTTGGTCTCCCCCATTAGACTGTGGGCTTATGAAACATACAGACCAGGTGTTATTCAATGATGTATCTCCAGTGAATGGCACAGACTGTGTTGGTTGGATATCTGAATGAAGGCAAGAATGACAGAGTGAATGACTGAGATTGGACTGTGATTTGTCCTATCTCCCTCTTAGATCAGTTAGCCCAACACTCTACACAACTATGTACTCTCCATGGCATGTTGTATGCAACTGTGAGGAAATCTGCAAAATTCCTTTCTTGTAAATCTCCTTTCAGACCCCCCCACCTCACCCTAGCAGTCCAGTGTCCTCAAAAACACACATCTCACTGACATTGATGGTGATCTTGTGTAATTAGATTCAGACAGACTTAGGTTCAGAACTTTCTTTTGCTAATTAGTAGCTAGTTGGGTAGCTGTGGATGAGCTATTAATACCCTAAGTCTCAATTTTCTCATCTGTAAAATGGGCATAATGATAGTGAAAATTCACATGGTTGTTATGAGAAATCAATGGGATAATTTATTTAAGATTCTCAGCACAGGTCCTGGAACATGAGCCAAGGAAGGGTGATTGATGTACTTTAGGATTCACTTGGGCTAAGGCATGGGGCTCACTGACTAGCATGTTTTCAGATTCAAACCTACAAAGGATCTCATTCTGGCCAAACCAAAAGAGAGGATTTAGACAATGATTCAAATAATTTGGGCTCTAAACTCTACTTTCATCTGAATAACTCTGAGGGGTAAAGGGATAGGATGACCCTGAAAGGTCCCTTTTAGCATCTCTAAGAACCGTACAGAGAGTTGGAACAGAAGGTTGTTTGCCACTTATACCTGTAAAGTGGGACCTTCCTGCCAGGGTCGTCCCCATCTATCTCCTGCTGCTACTGTGTTTCCAGGTGAATATGTGTGTGTGTGATGCTTCTTTAATGGCCTGAGTTGCTACCAGGTATCCAGAGGCAGTAAAATAAAACATTACTCTTAGGTACTGGTGAGATACACTTAGGGTATATGTAAATCCATCTCCTGGGACAGACAGTCATATAAATAGAGTTAACATCACATTAGCGCTGTTTATCACCAAGTGCACGGCTTTGGATTTAGAGGAAAGGTGGCTGCATTTCCATATAAATCTCCATACAAATCAGCTTTACTAGATCTGTGGTGGTGGTGGGGGGGGGGGTCGGTCGGGGGTTGCTGCCTTCATCACAAGGCATTGCCTCAGCCGGGCCATTTTCTATGAGCACACTGAAGTCTAAAGAGATCAAACTACATACAAGCCTAGTTTGAACAGGCTCTCACTTGGATGGGACGTAGAGAAGGCTGTCTCACACTCAGGTCCACCTGGAAAGAGAGTGATGTTTGGCATCAGAAAGACCTAGGTTCAAACTGAGCATGTGAACTTTGGCAAACTGTTAATTTCCTTAAGCCTTGGTTTTCTCTTCTGTCTAATAAGGACTGTGATACCTCTCAGGATAATTCAATTATTCATCCATTTTCCTTATGCTTATTGAGGGCATAGTAGGCACCAGACTCTGATACCATAAGAATTAAGTGCTATTACAGATGTGAGATTGTGGCTAAATGCTGGATATATGGTGGGTATTCAGTAAAAGTTATCTGCCCTCTTTTCAAGCCTCATGGCTCCGACTGACCTTTCTCCAGGGAAGAATTCCTCCATCTCCATTTGGGAGTGAGTCAGACTTGGAGTATCTGCAGACTGACTTCCTTCCCTGTCTCCCCGCACCCCGCCCCCAACAACACCTGCCCTCTCAGCCCCCAGAACTTCTCCCTCGGGACTCTTGGGACTAGAATACCCCAGTAACTTTGACAGATGATCTTTCAGGAGAGAAATCTCTGACACTCCATGCCCTAAGTGACAGCACAAGGATATTCACAACGATCCTGCTCACACTAGATAAAGCTGACTTGTCAAAAGGGGACAGGTCGTTTTAGTAGCAGCTCATGGGAAGCCTGACAAGTGAACAGCTCTACCCATTCTAGGGCCAGGTTTCTGGCTTCCCTCAAAGGCGAGAAAGATGTCAGGGTCATAGGGAGACAGAATGCCTGGGAAACAGGTCAAGTAGAAGGCAGGATCACTCGGAATGAGAATTACTTGGGCGGTGGAACCAAATATCTTCCTGAGTGCTCAATCCCATCTCACCCTCTGCTCTGACTTCCTTCTCCACCAAGGCCCCATTATCCTCCACCCTCTCTTCCACCCCCTCCCCCAACAGCATCCACATCTGACTCTTGTTAGTGTCCCGCTTCTCTTTCCATCGTGGTCTCAGCCACGGCAACGAATGCAGGGAAATATAACAACATAACCCTCTTCACACCATTCAGTCCCCAAAGGTCCTTACTCAGAATTCTCCATTTATCTGGTCATTAGATCTAATTAAATCCCTCCAACTTAGAGCACTGATGAGTGGCACCACTTTCTCTCCCCAATTAAAAGAGAGGAGATTAAAGAATGCCCTCGACACTGTCCTTGTGAGGGTGGTGGCAGGGGAAGAGACAGGGGAGGAATGCGGAAGACTGTCCTTTATCTCTGAATGCAGTGTTGATGTAATGTGGGTTCCTGCCAACAAAATGTACCCTTTGCGTGGCCGATCCAGCTGAGGCCATCAATGTGCATTAAGTAGTCTGTTGTCTCATAGAAATGTCTACCTCTTTCCAAAGATGGTTTGAAAAACTTAAACAAAGGACATCCGCGATAAGACAATTCAATAGAAATCAAAAGGGGAAACCAGGACGGAAGAAGGGAGTTAGCAAACATATTAAGCCACGGGATTAATGAACATATTTATTGCAATTAACTCAAAATCTGATTGGAGCTTCCTGGTAGCTAAGGCAAAAACAGAAACAAGGCATATCACCACAGCTCTCATCATATAAAAGGAGAAAGTGCACCTTCCCACTACCCTCTACTCTTAGGGGATTAAAAAATGTCCTAGTCCTACATTCTGAAAGGAACTTCTCATGTGGGGCTTACTTTCACACTGGGTGATAGACAATGTTTTCAAAAACCTTACTTAATATTATCATCTTGTATTTGACAGGCAAGGCTCTGAGTGTCTAGAGCTTTGGAATAATGTTTTCTTCTTTGAAGGGTTGATTTTCCCACATGGGCCTCAAATGGACCTCAGCTTTATTAGAACAGTGCTCAGGCCATCTTGGCTTGTGGGGTCCAGCAGGACGGGAAAGGCTACGGACTCCTACATATCTGGGTCCCCAGCAAGGTCCTTCTGAAAAAGCACCCCAGCTCTTTGCCTCTAAGAAAACAGACGTGCTTTCTCTGCCCTACGCCCACTGACAGGTTTGCTCAAGAAGACAGTCACCAAACAGAAATGGGTTCAACACTTAGAGGAGCAGAGATGGGTCTCCAGGTTCCTGCAGACCACCTTAGCATAACCTTCTGTCTTCATCATGGCATTATGGTACCAATGCTTGCCTTTCTTCCTCTTCTCCTGACTCTCCAGGGTGCTATTAGGGAAGGCTATGCATGAGGATCTTTTTCAAGCCCTCTTGAGTATTCAAAGTGGAATCAATTCTGTTATGGTTGAAAGGACTGGAAGGCTGTGGGGCACTAAGGCAGAGGGATGAGTGGGGTGATCTCAGGCTCACTAACCCTGTGATTCAGCCCCTGGCAAGAAGACATAGGGAGTTCAGCTTCCACCCAAGTGCAGGCCCATGAGGAAGCACATTTCTGCCAAAGAGATTCCTTAGTGCACAACTTACTCTATTTTCATTCCAGACTCCTTAAAAAGAGACTCCAAAAGAAAGCCTTGGGTTCAGGGTCAGCTCATGCCCTACATACCCTTCCTCTGGCTTTCTGCATCCCCTGACTGACTCAAATAGCCGTATCTTCAAGATACTTCCAGGTAAGAGCCCCGCCCCCACCCCACCCCACCCCCAATTTGCCCTTGACTCAAAAAAGTTCTCATTCAAGCATCATTCTGGAGAACTGCCCTATTTTCTCTTCTCGTGTCCCTGTCTTCAATATTGGGCCACCCTCTGGCTCCCAGTTTGGGCAGGATGTTGGGTTCCTCCCTGCACTTTGGACTAGTTCCCTGTAGCTCTTCCTGTGAGCACTTTATGATGCTTCTACAGCTCGAAACCGCCTTCTGGAGGCCAGTCAGAACCCAAAGCCCAGCGGCTTCTCTCCTGACTGACCAAATCCCGCTAAGGCCAAGCACTGTGATGCCAGATCAGGCTTCTGGTTCCACGTCTGGGACCCTTTTCATGCCTTGCCGGCCACCTGTTCACAACCACTGAGCACAGGGAGGAAGCAAAACGAGATAAAAACACGGCGAAGACGAACGTTTATAAAACCTGCCCTTGACTACTTCTCCTTCGAGTACACTCCCTACTTCCGGCCAAAGCTCCCCACAACTTCTTGGGTCAGTACCCTCGAGCACAGTTGTTCCTCCCCATTGTGGCTTTAGTGGAAAATTTGAAGAAGCCTTTGAGGAGAGATATGAGAAGGGGAGGTGTTAGTCACGGTTTTAGGGAATGAAAGAGCAGGGGCTTGGTTGTGAGACGATGCTGACCCTGGCAGTCACTCCCTGGGTGTCTTTTGTCAGTAAACTGGGGCTGGAGGCTTATTTTGTGTGTGAGCATTTAATAGCATTACACATGTAGAGTGTGCGGCACGCTGCTCATCGCATGAGGGTGTGCACACACGGGGCCCTCTGGGGGCTCGCTTTTTCTCCCCAGGGCCCCTCTCTCTTCTTCTCACTTACCATCCCTTCCCTTCTCTCTGTGCGTATCCCAGAGCTCAAACGCGCGGAAAGAAGCCTGCCTGGCCGGTTGCAGTAAGAGCATCGTTTCCAAAGGGGGCGCTCTAAGATCAGAGAAAAGGCCTTTGGGGACCTTGAATGTGTGTCTGTGAGGAGTGCACGCTGGTACCTATGGCTGGACATTTTAAAAAAAAATGACTTTTACGAAATCTTTGCCTTGATATGCTATCAATTTTTCCAGATGCCTTTTCAATATCTGTCTACAGAACTGTATGAAATTATAGTAAGTCCTATAGCTGGGGGGATGACGATATGGCAGTTGGAGACAGACATCTCTGGCTCTGATGAAATGAGGTAGAGACATTCTCCTGGTAGTAGGTCCACTCTGGGGGGGTGCCGAGCTGCAAACCTCCTGAATGCAGGACTCCGGGCTCCCCCGAAATGGGAAGCCGCAAGCAGTTGCTACCCCCTCTCTCCCTTCTCCTCACCTTCCCTCTTGGTCCGCGGCTCCCAGGCGGGAAAGGGATCCAGGCTTCCAGCTTCCAGGCTGGCCACTGTCTGGCTCCCTCCGCGAGACCCAGGGCCTTCATGATGGGGTGTGCGGAGAATGAGGGTCTGAACGGCTTCCTCTAAGCCCTCCTGGGTGAACGGGGTGGGTGGAGGGAGAACAGAGGACGACAGCTTTTGCATAAATAAGAAACCTAGAATCATCCGATCGTCCGCCAGCTTGTGCGCCAGCGGGCTGTGCACCGCCGAGGGCTCCCCCTACTTCGCTCGTTATCTGGCGCGCTGTGCAGGGCACCACGAAGACCACGGATAGACTAACGATGCTGGGAACGAAGCAAGCGCAAGCAAGGTTGGGGACCTCTGGGGCGGGGTGTCACCGTTCCTGAGAAAGCGGGACGAGAAAGGTGACTAGTGCCTGGCTTGGCCTTGTCACCCACATGGGAATGAGTGAGTGGACACGCGCCTGGCACGAAAGCAAAGCCTCCCTTCCTGGGGGCCGTTCTCTCCGCAGGGCCTCCAGGAGGCCGCCCCTGCCCCGCAGAGGCCTCCGGAGACCCGGCCACCAGGCCGCCGTGGAAAATCGGGAGACGCGCGCTGCGGCTCCTCTGACGCCGCCGGCCACGTGCGCGGGCCCGGCAGCCCAAGAGAAGGAAGGTCCTAAGCACGTGTTGCAACAACCTGCGCGTTGCTGTTTAACAGCGCTTGTCATCTTGTCCGTTCGGTCCACCTGCCAAGCCTGCTTCCACCGAGCGCTCTAGAGCGGGAGGCGGCCGAGGCTCCCATCTGCGGCTGATAACACACGGCCTTGCGCGAAGCGCAGGAAGTTAAGAGGCTTTTCTTTGCTGTTGTGCAGAGACCTCCGGCTGGAGGCGGTGCTCTCCCAGGGCAGCGGAGATACTTTCAATTACAAACCTGTCCTTCAAGCCTCGGGGCGGGTTGCGATGGGCTCTGTCTGCCAGGGGATGTGCGCGCTCGTCCAGGGGAAGACTAGCTGCCGGGAGCCCCGCAGGGCCTGTCTTCTTTCCTTTACCCTCAGCTCCTGCTGGTGTCAGGACATCACCCCAGAGGACACCTGTGCCCGACCGCAGGTGGTCCTGTTTGAGGGGACTGGTCTCTTCCCCCTCTGCCATATTAGTATGTCAACCCCACAGGAATTCCTCTGACTCCCGTAGATTCCCATACTTGCTTGTTTCGCAGCATCCGTGGTCCCAAGTAGTTTATGGCAGTGGCCGTGGGCCAAGAGAACCAGCGGTTCCATCTCTTAAGTAGCCAGGGTCAAACAGCTTTGTAAGTGTTGATGTCCTAACAACTTAATAGCTATTTGAAAGAAAAAAAAAATAAACTTAAAGGAAAAACACTTTTATTTCATTCTTAAATAATCATAAGTACCCACTAATGGGATGTGGGCCCCTGTTGCACACTGCACAACTTCTCAAACCTCAGACACTGCCATCTTCACTTTCTGTTCCACATTGATTTTTGCGCACAACTTGCCTTTTAGCACAGCCACCACAGAAAACCCACTTTCATAAAGATATGACCCCAGTGAAAGGAAACCATGAGATCTAATGTCAAAACTGTAAACTTCCTTGAGTTGGCAATTTGCTTGGTGTCCGGTGAGTGTTGAGTTATCTCCATATTTTCCTCCCAAAATGAAAATATCCTGCAGGGCTGTGAGAGTTTACCATGTGACTCAGGATGCCTCGGTGCACAGTTTGGGAGCTGTGGCCCTACTCTATACGTGGATTGCATCTCCTCAAGTTGAAGGAAGTGGGGTGGGCTAGAAATGGGGAGGGGAGCAATGCATGGGGAGAGAAAAATTGCTGGGACTAACCCATGTCTTAATTTTGTCAGGACACAACCTCAGGTTATGTTCAGTCTATAAAGGAGCATTTCTAGGAGAAATCAGGAGGCTGGGGACTTTCCTGGGAACGTTAAAGACATACTGTGCTGAGTAGAACTGAATACCTCCATGAGTCGAGGGCTGGGTCCACAGAGTTATGCCTGGTACCATCTAGTCACTTCTCCAACCATTCTTTTTTTTTTTTTTTTTTGGAGACAGAGAGAGACAGAGCATGAATGGGGGAGGGGCAGAGAGAGGGAGACACAGAATCCGAAACAGGCTCCAGGCTCCGAGCTGTCAGCACAGAGCCTGACGCAGGGCTCTAACTCAGGGACCGCGAGATCATGACCTGAGCCGAAGTCGGACGCTTAACCGACTGAGCCACCCACGCGCCCCTCTCCAACCATTCTTAAGCCATTCACCACCCCCTCCCTCCATTCCTTCCTTCCTTCCTTCCTTCCTTCCTTCCTTCCTTCCTTCCTTCTTCTCTCCCTCCCTCCCTCCCTTCCTTCCTCCCTCCCTTCCTCCCTCCATTCCTTCCTTCCTTCCTTCCTTCTTCTCTCCCTTCCTTCCTTCCTTCCTCCCTCCCTCCATTCCTTCCTTCCTTCCTTCCTTCCTTCCTTCCTTCTTCTCTCCCTCCCTTCCTTCCTTC
>NW_026059677.1:0-40594 GCF_023721935.1 Panthera uncia | reverse complement strand
TTTTTTTTTTTCAAAACTCAAATGCGATTGATTGAGTGATATCTGATTAAATTCCTAACTGGAGATGAGTTTGCCTTCATGAAAAGCAAGGATGCAACATGAGAAATGAAGGAGGATACTGAGAACTCCTCGATGACAAAAAGCCACAAAGTCTAAATACAACTTTCTCTTCAGGATTCCCAGAAACCAGGCAAAGAGGGAAAA
This sequence comes from Panthera uncia, assembly GCF_023721935.1. Taxonomy (NCBI): domain Eukaryota; kingdom Metazoa; phylum Chordata; class Mammalia; order Carnivora; family Felidae; genus Panthera; species Panthera uncia. The sequence goes on along the minus strand of NW_026059677.1, from coordinate 40,390 downwards.
TGGACACATTTATGTGGTCACCTTTTTGGTAACAAAAAAGCAAATCAGAACATCAGGAGAGACAACATCCTGAAGAGAAATTTTCAGAAGGCCTTGGGAAGAAAAATATTCCAGGAGCTTCCCCGCTCCTATCTTCACTTATTCATGAACTGGATGCCACTTTCTCTCTCACTGCCTGTCGTAGATATGTCCACAGGGACTTGAGGCAATTCTCTTATCTCACAGAAACAGGGAAAACCACACCTACCTTACCCCCATCCATCCAATAATCTTATAAGGACAGTCTTTAAGTTGTGCACCTCCTCATTTTCTTTTCACTTAATGCCCTGCTCCTGCCTCCTTTGTTTACCCTACTGAAGTAGAAGAAATGTCTGGTGGTCAAGACAGCTCTTAACGTGGGCCCCAGACCAGTCACCCTGTTGGTAACCCAGCTCTCTGGAAGAAGAAAAGCTTGGATGGGGAGAGTCTGCCAAATTCTATCGTGGGAAAAACAACCGCTATTGCTGATTTCAAGCCACCAACGTGACATCACTGAATGTGGAGCTTGGAAGAGATGTTCCCTGTCAGCTTAGGTATACATCAGGGCCGAACTTAATTCTCAACATCTGTCACCTGACTGGGAAAAAAGGGCATGCCTGTGAGTACCAGAGGAAAGGAATCTTGAGTAACAGGCAGCAAACCCAGCAGCACACGCTGTTTGACCTGTCTCCCAGCATCTCTGCACCTCAGTGTTTTCACACATGGAGTCAGAAGACCCTGGTTTGCGTCCTCTGGGATCCATGCAAATCATTGCAGTAGGAAAGGCGTGGCTTGGAAATCAGACAAACTTGGGCTGAGCTCTGTTACACCTTAGATTCAGGACATGTCATGCACATTGCACCATCAGTGCTCACGGAGTGTGAGGTGGAGTCGTGGAGCCCACGTTGTGACACCTGGATCCGCTTCTTTCCTGCTCTGTGGCTCTGGGGGAGTTACTGAGTTTATCTGAACTTCACTTTCCTTTATAATAAAAATGATAATATGAAAACTCGTAGAGGTAATGTGATGATTACAGGAGATAATACGTATAAAAGGCTAAGAGTTGCATTGTCACAATTAATACTAGATATGGGTACCTTTGGCAGAACACACAAAATGAATAGTTTTTCCCATTGGCAAAATGGGAGATATTAGCCCTTTCCTTTAGACCGTTGTGACAAACGAGAGAATCTTGTGTGAGAACGCTGTAGATTGTCAGATGCTGTACAAACATGAGGGCCTCTTACTGGAATGTACTCATGTGTGGATTAACAAAGTGTTAGATGTGAAGACCATATATCATCTTCTAGTTTGTTAGCTCATTCATTCACGTGTTTATTTACATATACTAAGGGCCTGTCCTAGGTGCTGAAGAGACCAAGGTAAGATATATATGATCTCGAACATCAAGAGCAATCTAGAATGCCTAAGAATTCTAGAAACATCGTCATATCTGTGTCTTGTTAGGTGTTCTCAGAATGTGATTGAATTCTTTAAAAAATAACATGCCTTTCTAACTGCATTTTGATTCTTGAGTTGCATTAAGATATATTTTTAATTAGAAAAACAACTTTGTCCATCATGCACTTTCATTTTAAAACTATGTTAGTATTTTAGGATGTGCACATTAATTTTTTGATTAAAGGCACAAAGAGCCTTAAAGGTAGAGAAGTGACTTTTGCCTAGTCTGGTTGTACTCACTTATCAATGTGGTTTTATTTTTATTTATTTTTATTTTTTATTTTTTTTTAAATATGAAATTTATTGTCAGACTGATTTCCATGAAACACCCAGTGCTCATCCCAAAAGATGCCCTCTTCAATACCCATCACCCACCCTTTCAATGAGGTTTTAGATTTGGCACTTAATTGGTGATCACTTTCTTACAGAAGATTAGTGTGTGGGCCCAATGCCATTGAGGTAGAAATCCAGCCCATATGGAAGCTGCTTATTAAACAGGTAACTGTTTCATCTATCTTTGAAAAAAAAAATTTTTTGTTCTTTATTTTTATTTCCTGGTATTCAGGAAATTTTAGGCAACGCACGGATACTTGGATATGAACAAAATCTATGGTTCATATAACTTCTTTTTGTTCTTCCCTTCTGTCTTTATGCTTTTCCTGTCTGTGAAAGTTTTTTCCTTTTATTTTATTTTTTTATTTCAATAAATATATTTTTATTCCAAGATTTCTAAATGGTCTTTTTTAAATAACCACTTGTTTTAAATTAAAATCCATTTAAAAAAATCTCTACCCGTGAGAGACAGATTCATGTTTCATTATTTTCTGTTTTTTTCATTTTAAGTTTTTGATGGGGGTTGTAATGGTGGTGGTGGTGAGGTAATATTATTAATTCCGTGATCTTTTTGATGAATTTATTATTTTTTGTATCGAGTTTATTTATTTATTTATTTATTTATTTAATATATGAGATTTATTGTCAAATTGGTTTGCATACATCACCCAGTGCTCATCCCAAAAGATGCCCTCTTCAATACCCATCACCCACCCTCCCCTCCCTCCCACCCGCCCCATCAACCCTCAGTTTGTTCTCAGTTTTTAAGAGTCTCTTATGCTTTGGCTCTCTTCCACTCTAACCTCTTTTTTTTTCCCTTCCCCTCCTTCATGGGTTTCTGTTAAGTTTCTCAGGATCCACATAAGAGTGAAAACATGGTATCTGTCTTTCTCTGTATGGCTTATTCCACTTAACATCACTCTCTCCAATTCCATCCATGTTGCTACAAAGGGCCATGTTTCATACTTTCTCATTGCCACGTAGTACTCCATTGTGTATATAAACCACAATTTCTTTATCCATTCATCAGTTGATGGACATTTAGGCTCTTTCCATAATTTGGCTATTGTTGACAGTGCTGCTAGAAACATTGGGGTACAAGTGCCCCTATGCATCAGTACTCCTGTATCCCTTGGGTAAATTCCTATCAATGCTACTGCTGGGTCATAGGGTAGGTCTATTTTTAATTTTCTGAGGAACCTCAACACTGTTCTCCAGAGCGGCTGCACCAGTTTGCATTCCAACCAACAGAGCAAGAGGGTTTCCGTTTCTCCACATCTTTTCCAGCATCTATAGTGTCCTGATTTGTTCATTTTGGCCACTCTGGTGTGAGGTGATATCTGAGTGTGGTTTTGATTTGTATTTCCCTGATGAGGAGCAACGTTGAGCATCTTTTCATGTGCCTGTTGGCCATCCGGATGTCTTCTTTAGAGAAGTGTCTATTCATGTTTTCTGTCCATTTCTTCACTGGGAAATTTTTTTTCAGGTGTGGAGTTCGGTGAGCTCTTTACAGATTTTGGATACTAGCCCTTGGTCCCATATGTCATTTGCAAATATCTTTTCCCATTCTGCTGGTTGCCTTTTAGTTTTGTTGATTGTTTCCTTTGCTGCTGTGCAGAAGCTTTTTATCTTCATGAGGTCCCAGTAGTTCGTTTTTGCTTTTAATTCCCTTGCCTTTGGGGATATGTCAAGTAAGAAATTGCAATGGCTGAGGTCAGAGAAGTCTTTTCCTTCTTTCTCCTCTAAGGTTTTGATGGTTTCCTGTCTCACATTCAGGTCCTTTATCCATTTTGAGTTTATTTTTGTGAATGGTGTGAGAAAGTGGTCTAGTTTCAACCTTCTGCATGTTGCTGTCCAGTTCTCCCAGCATCAATTGTTAAAGAAACTGCCTTTTTTCCATTGGATGTTCTTTCCTGCTTTGTCAAAGATTAGTAGGCCATACGTTTGTGGGTCTAGTTCTGGGATTTCTATTCTATTCTATTGGTCTATGGGTCTGTTTTGTGCCAATACCATGCTGTCTTGATGATAACAGCTTTGTAGTAGAGGCTAAAGTCTGGGATTGTGATGCCTCCTGCTTTGGTCTTCTTCTTCAAAATTACTTTGGTTATTCGGGGCCTTTTGTGGTTCCATATGAATTTTAAGATTGCTTGTTCTAGCTTCGAGAAGAATGCTGGTGCAATTTTGATTGGAATTGCATTGAATGTGTAGATAGCTTTGGGTAGTATTGACATTTTGACAATATTTATTCTTCCAACCCAGGAGCATGAAATATTTTTCCATTTCTTTATATCTTCAATTTCCTTCATAAGCTTTCTGTAGTTTTCAGCATACAGATCTTTTACATCTTTGGTTAGATTTTTTCCTAGGTATTTTATGCTTCTTGGTGCAGTTGTGAATGGGATCAGTTTCTTTGTCTTTCTGTTGCTTCATTATTCGTGTATAAGAATGCAACTGATTTCTGTACATTGATTTTGTATCCTGCGACTTTGCTGAATTCATGTATCAGTTCTAGCAGACTTTTGGTGGAGTCTATTGGATTTTCCATGTATAATATCATGTCATCTGCAAAAAGTGAAAGCTTAACTTCATCTTTGCCAGTTTTGATGCCTTTGATTTCCTTTTGTTGTCTGCTGATGCTAGCACTTCCAACACTATGTTAAAACAACAGTGGTGAGAGTGGACATCCCTGCCGTGTTCCTGATCTCAGGGAAAAAGCTCTCAGTTTTTCCCCATTGAGGATGATGTTAGATGTGGGCTCTTCATAAATGGCTTTTATGATGTTTAAGTATAATCCTTCTATCCCGACTTTCTCGAGGGTTTTTATTAAGAAAGGATGCTGAGGGGCACCTGGGTGGCTCCGTCGGTTAAGCGGCTGACTTCGGCTCAGGTCATGATCTCGCGGTCCGTGAGTTCGAACCCCCGTCGGGCTCTGTGCTGACAGCCCAGAGCCTGGAGCCTGTCTCAGATTCTGTGTCTCCCTCTCTCTGACCCTCCCCCGTTCATGCTTTGTCTCTCTCAAAAATAAATAAACGTTAAAAAAAATTTATAAAAGAAAGAAAGGATACTGAATTTTGTCAAATGCTTTTTCTGCATCAATTGACAGGATACTATGGTTCTTATCTTTTCTTTTATTAATGTGATGTATCACGTTGATTGATTTGTGAATGTTGAACCAGCCCTGCAGCCCAGGAATGAATCCCACTTGATCATGGTGAATAATTCTTTTTATATGCTGTTGAATTGGATTTGCTAGTAGCTTGAGAATTTTTGCACCCATATTCATTAGGGATATTGGCCTGTAGTTCTCTTTTTTTACTGGGTCTCTTTCTGGTTTAGGAATCAAAGTAATACTGGCTTCATAGAATGAGTCCGGAAGTTCTCCTTCCCTTTCTATTTTTTGGAATAGCTTGAGAAGTAGAGGTATTATCTCTGCTTTAAACGTCTGGTAGAACTCCCCTGGGAAGCCATCTGGTCCTGGACTCTTATTTGTTTGGAGATTATTGATAACTGATTCAATTTCTTCGCTGGTTATGGGTCTGTTCAAGCTTTCTATTTCCTCCTGATTGAGATTTGAAAGTGTGTGGGTGTTTAGGAATTTGTCCATTTCTTCCAGGTTGTCCAGTTTGTTGGCATATAATTTTTCATAGTATTCCTTGATAATTGCTTGTGTTTCTGAGCGATAAGTTGTAATCATTCCATCTTCATTCATGATTTTATCTACTTGGGTCATCTCCCTTTCCTTTTCAAGAAGCCTGGCTAGAGGTTTATCAATTTTGTTTATTTTTTCAAAAAGCCAACACTTAATTTCATTGATCTGCTCTACAGTTTTTTTAGATTCTATATTGTTTATTTCTGCTCTGATCTTTATTATTTCTCTTCTTTTGCTGGGTTTAGAGTGTCTTTGCTGTTCTGCTTCTATTTCCTTTAAGTGTGCTGTTAGATTTTGTATTTGGGATTTTTCTTGTTTCTTGAGATAGGCCTGGATTGCAATGTATTTTCCTCTCAGGACTGCCTTCGCTGCAATCCAAAGCATTTGGACTGTTGTATTTTCATTTTCGTTTGTTTCCATATATTTTTTAATTTCTTCTCTAATTGCCTGGTTGACCCATTCATTCTTTAGTAAGGTGTTCTTTAACCTCTATGCTTTTGGAAGTTTTCCAGAATTTTTCCTGTGGTGATTTCAAGCTTCATAGCATTGTGGTCCGAAAATATGTATGGTATGATCTCAATTCTTGTATACTTATGAAAGGCTGTTTTGTGACCCAGTATGTGATCTATGCTGGAGAATGTTCCATGTGCACTCGAGAAGAAAGTATATTCTGTTGCTTTGGGATGCAGAGTTTTAAATATATCTGTCAAGTCCATCTGATCCAATGTATCATTCAGGGCCCTTGGTTATTGACCATGTGTCTAGATGATCTATCCATTGTTGTAAGTGGGGTATTAAAGTCCCCTGCAATGACCACATTCTTGTCAATAAGGTTGCTTATGTTTGTGAGTAATTGTTTTATATATTTGGGGGCTCCCATATTCAGCACATAGACATTTATAATTGTTGATTCTTCCTGATGGATAGACCCTGTAATTATTATATAATGCCTTTCTTCATCTCTTGTTACAACTTTTAATTTAACGTCTAGTTTGATATAAGTATGGCTACTCCAGCTTTCTTCTAACTTCCAGTTGCATGATAGTTCTCCATCCCCTCACTTTCAATCTGAAGGTGTCCTCAGGTCTAAAATGAGTCTCTTGTAGACAGCAAATAGATGGGTCTTGTTTTTTTATCCATTCTAATACCCTATGTCTTTTGGTTGGCGCATTTAGTCCATTTACATTCAGTATTATTATAGAAAGATATGGGTTTAGAGTCATTGCAATGTCTGTAGGTTTCATGCTTGTAGCGATGCCTCTGGACATTGCCTCACAGGATCCCCCTTAGTATCTCTTGTAGGGCTGGTTCAGTGGTGTTGAATTCCCTCAGTTTTTGTTCGTTTGGAAAGACCTTTATCTCTCCTTCTATTCTAAATGACAGACTTGCTGGATGACAGACTTGAAGGATTCTCGGCTTCATATTTTTTCTGTTCATCACATTGAAGATTTCCTGCCTTTCCTTTCTGGCCTGCCAAGTTTCAGTAGAGAGATCCATCACGAGTCTTAGTCTCCTTTTATATGTTAGAGCACGTTTATCCCTAGCTGCTTTCAGAAATTTCTCTTTATCCTTATATTTTGCCAGTTTCACTATGATATGTTGTGCAGAAGATCGATTCAAGTTACATCTGAAGGGAGTTCTCTGTGCGTCTAGGATTTCAATCCCTTTTTCCTTCCCAAGATCAGGGAAATTCTCAGCTATGATTTCTTCAAGTACACCTTCAGCACCTTTCCCTCTCTCTTCCTCCTCTGGAATACCAATTATATGTAGATGATTTCTCTTCAGTGCATCATTTAGTTCTCTAATTACCCCCTAATACTCCTGGATTTTTTATCTCTCTTTTTCTCAGCTTCTTCTTTTTCCATAATTTTATCTTCTATTTCCCTATTCTCTCCTCTGTCTCTTCAATCAGAGCTGTAGTCACCTCTATTTTATTTTGCAGCTCATTAATAGCATTTTTTATCTCCTCCTGGCTGTTCCTTAGTCCCTTGATCTCTGTAGCAATAGATTCTCTGCTGTCCTCTATACTGTTTTCAAGCCCAGCGATTAATTTTATGACGATTACTCTAAATTCACTTTCTGTTATATTGTTTAAATTGTTTTTGATCAGTTTGTTAGCTGTCGCTATTTCCCAGAGTTTCTTTTGAAGGGAATTCTTCCGTTTCATCATTTTGGATAGTCTCTGCAGTGGTGGGGAACTGTAGGGCACTTCCCCTGTGCTGTCTTGAATAACTTGCATTGGTGGGTGGGGCTGCAGTCAGACCTGATGTCTGCTCCCAGCCCACCACTGGGGCCACAGTCAGACTGGTGTGTACCTTCTCTTCCCCTCACCTGGGGGGGGATTCACCATGGGGTGGGGTGGCCCGACTGGGCTACTTGCACACTGCCAGGCTTGTGGTGCTGGGGATCTGGCGTATTAGCTGGGGTGGACCAGCAAGGTGCACAGGGGTGGGAGGGGCAGGCTCAGCTCGCTTTTCCTTTGGTGATCTGCTTCGGGAGGGGCCCTGCAGCACTGGAAGGGAGTGAGACCCTCTGCCGGAGGGGATGGATCCACAGAAGCACAGTGTTGAGTGCGCAGTGCAAGGAAGTTCCCTGTCAGGAAATGATTCCCTTTGGGATTTTGGCTGGGGGGTGGGCGAGGAATATGGTGCTGGTGAGCGCCTTTGTTCCCCTCCAAGCTGAGCTCTGTTGTCCGAGGCTCAACAATTCTCCCTCCCATTGTCCTCCAGCCCTCCCGCTCTCCGAGCAGAGATGTTAACATATGACCTTCCAGATAAGTCACGTTTGCTGTCAGAACACACTCCATCTGGCCCCTCCGCTTTTGCAAGCCAGACTCAGGAGCTCTGTTTTGCCGGCGGGCCGCCCCTCTGGCCGGCTCCCTCCCACCAGTCCGTGTAGCGCGCACCACCTCTCCATCCTTCCTACCCTCTTCCGTGGGCCTCTCGTCTACGCTTGGCTCGGGAGAATCCATTCTGTTAGTCTTCTGGTGGTTTTCTGTGTTATTTAGGCAGGTGTGGGTGGAATCTAAGTGATCAGCAGGACGCAGTGAGCCCAACGTCCTCTTACGATGACATCTTCCGGAGCATCTCCTACCCCTATTCTCTTTTTGATGATTTTAAACATATTAGTTTTGTCTTTCTCTGGTTGCTTTATTATGTCAATTTTTTTGGGAATGACTTCTTTGTTAGTGGATTTATTTATTTTTTAGAATATTTTCTTAGTGTGCTTTGAAGTTATTTTTTTCCTTCTTTTTTTGATTTAACTTTATTTTTTATTTTTCTAAATTTCTATCCAAATTAGTATATGGTGAAGCAAAGATTTCAGTAGATTCCTTAATGCACCTTACCCATTTAGCCCACCCCCTTCCCACAACCCCTCCAGCAACGCTCAGTTTGTTCTCCATAGTTATGAGTCCCCCTCATTTGTTTTGTCCCCCTCCTTGTTTTTATATTATTTTTGTTTCCCTTCCTTTATGTGCATCTGTTTTTTCTCTTAAAGTCCTCAAATGAGTGAAGTCATATGATTTTTGTCTTTCTCTGACTAATTTCATTTAGCATAATTCCATCCACGTGGATGAAATGTCAAGATTTCATTCTTTTTGATTGCTGAGTAATACTCCATTGTATATATATACCACATCTTCTTTATCCATCCATTGATGGGCATTGGCTCTTTCCGTACTTTGGCTATGGTTGATAGTGCTGCTATCAACATGGGGGTGCATGTGTCCCTTCGAAACAACACACCTGTGTCCCTTGGATAAAAAGCACACTTGTATCTTTTGGATAAATGCCTAACAGTGCAATTGCTGCCTCATAGAGTAGTTCTATTTTTAGTTTTTTGGGGAACCTCCATACAGTTTTCCAGAGTGGCTGCACCAGCTTGCATTCCCCCCATAACGCAAGAGATCCTTTTTCTCCTTGCCAACATCTGTTGTTGCCTGAGTTGTTAATGTTAGCCATTCTGACAGGTGTAAGGTGGTATCTCATTGTGGTTTTGATTTGTATTTCCCTGATGATGAGTGATGTGGAGCATTTTTTCATGTGTCAGTTGGCCATCTGGATGTCTTCTTTGGAGAAGTGTCTACTCATGTCTTTTGCCCATTTCTTCACTGGATTATTTGTTTTTTGGGTGTTGAGTTTGATAAGTTCTTTGCATATTTTGGATACTAACCCTTTATCTGATATGTCATTTGCAAATATTGAAGTTATTATTATTAGTGATGGTGATGGAAGCTCTGGTAGTGATGGAGGCAGCTCTGGTGAGCTGCCCTTAAGTGGTACTTCCCTTGTCTACATTTCTCTCTTTTTCTCTGTGTCCACTGTCCCTGTAGGATGGCTCTGAGTTTGCCTCTTGGTAGTCCCCATGGCCCTCAGTTCAGAACCAACTCCTGTAGGGTGGGGCTCTACTCCCCAGGATCAAGCAGCTTCAGGCCTTGAGCCAGCTGGGGTTTGGCCAAGTTCACAGTGGCACCATGAACTTTGTTCTTTTCCATTTTGCCCTCTGCCAGTGAACAGCTGCTGGTTGTGACTTTCCTTGGCCTCTGTTCCTGGGTCAGAGAGCAAGGCTGGTTTTGTCCCCTGCCGCTGTGGCACACTGTCAATCATATTCCCTGTAGCATGAGTCCCTAGCCCACCACTCTCCATTCCTTAGGTGGAGCCCAGTGAGCTGATTGTGCTAACCTCCACTCCATACTGCACATTTCTAGTCTATTTCTAATCCACACAGTGGTCACTTTGTTTAGCATGGTCACATGTTAAAAGATAATTAGACTTTTATTTAGAGCAGTCTTCAGTTCGCAGAAAAATTGATTGGCAGGTACTGAGATTTCCCACATACCCCATGTCCCCCACATATGCAGTTTCCTCCACTATCAAAAAGCCAGCTGCTGTTTAAACTTCCTGTTCAAATACATTTTCAGGTTGTCAAAGATTCTCCCAGGTGTCAATTTGGTTATTTTGAAAGGAGTGGTAGTATTTTCTCCATCTACTTACTAAGCCTTCAGTAGGAAAAAAGCAAGTAATGCTACTTTGTATTTTGGTTTCAAAAGAATATTGAATAAGGGAGTTAAATTAATTATGATGGTGTTGTTTCTTATACAAGAAGTATTTAACCACATTTTCTACTGAGTTTATATAAACTCAAAATCGTATTATCATTAGTGTATCATCTACAATTAGAGCATTTTATGCCAAGCAAAGAGAAGAGCTATATTTTGTAAGAAAAGCATGTTGCAATGGAAATAATAAGAAACATTAAAGAACAAAAGCTTTGTTAATGCACAAAATATATCCAAGGGTTTAAGAAACTCTTAAAATGCAGCCTATTAACTTACTAACTGGATGTCAGTTCACTGTGAGGACTAAAGTAGAAGTTTAATATATTAGAGAATATAGAAAGTAGAGGTAACAGAGTGGCACCAGTTTTAGGTAATATTTCATCTAATTCATAATCATTGTAAAGAGCACTTCACCAAGAAAATAATCCTTGTTTTGGTCAGATGGGTTTTTTCATTCACACTATGTCTGTACATCAGATGACTACATCTACCTCCTCAGGTTTGCCCTCTCTGCTATCATTATTAACAGTGGGGCCAGCAGGACCAAAATGGGGACAATTGAGGGAATAAAAAAAGTGAAAGGTATAATAAAGAGACCAAAATATATGTGCATGGATGGCCAGCTTTGGGCTTGTGATACATTCTTCCCATGAATTTCACTGCAGTTTTGGGTAAGATGACTCCCACCCCCCCATCCCGTTCAAAGGAGGGGCCCATGCTGATGTGCCTGATGCTCAGAGCATCTTGCTAAAAACCTGTGATGTGACGAATATGTTATTTTTCAACAATCTGGATAAAAATGCAGTCTTCTATTTTCATCACACAACTTGACTCAATCTGCAGCATGTGAGTATGGGAAGAAGAAACTGCAATAAAAACGGTCAGAGATCTGGGGCGCCTGGGTGGCTCAGTCAGTTGAGCGTCCGACTTCGGCTCGGGTCACAGTCTCGCGGTCTGTGAGTTTGAGCCCCGCGTTGGGCTCTGGGCTGATGGCTCGGAGCCTGGAGCCTGCTTTGGATTGTGTCTCCCTCTCTCTCTGCCCCTCCCTTGTTCATGCTCTGTCTGTCTCTCTCTGTCTCAAAAATAAATAAATGTTAAAAAAAAAAAAAGTCAGAGATGAAGTGTGTTTTAAGAGACTGAATTCTCCATTGTAGGTAAATAATGTTTAGAAAGGTAAATCGTTAGATTTTGATATTGATAAAACACTTTTCAAAATTCAAAATAAATAAGAATAATCAATTTTTGACAGGCTCTGAGTGCTTAAAATAATTTTCTTCCACCATAGCACATGCTATGTGCTTGACACTGACTCCACTGAAACTGAGTTCTAAGTGAATTCATAAATATTAGAGATCATTGTGTGTTGTAAAAAATGATTTAAAAAATCGATAAAATGACATCATCTGTTTTTTCTTCCAAGATTTTATTTAAGTTCAAGTTAGTTAACATGTCCTGCGTTATTGGTTTCAGAAGCAGAATGTAGTGATTTATCATTTACATACAACACCCAGCGCTCGTCACAAATGCCCTCCTTGATGCCCTTCACCCATTCGACCCAACCCCCCATATACCTCCCTTCAGCAACCCTCCATTTGTTCTCTATAGTTAAGTCTCTCATGGTTTGCCTCCCTCTCTGTTTTTATTTTATTTTTCCTTCACTTCCCCTGTGTTCATCTGTTTTCTTTCTTAAATTCCACATATGAGTAAAATCATATGGTATTTGTCTTTCTAAGCATATACTTATTTGCTTAGTATAATACACTCTAGTTCCATCCACGTTGTTGCGAATGACAAGATTTCATTCTTTTTTGGTGGCTGAGTAATGTTCCATTATATACATATACCTCCCATGTTCTTTATCCATTCATCAGTCAATGGACATTTGGGTTATTTATGTAATTTGGCTATTGTTAATAGTGCTGCATAAATATTGGGGTGCATGTGCCCCTTCATATCAGTATTTTTTTTGTATCCTTTGAATACCTGGTAGTACAATTGCTAGATCATAGGATAGTTCCATTTTTAACTTTTTGAGGAGCTTCTATGCTGTTTTATAGAGTGTCTGTACCAGTTTGCATTCCCATCAACAGTGTAAGAGGGTTCCCCCTTCTCTGTATCCTTGCTAGCATCCATTGTTTCCTGAGTTGTTAATTTTAGCCATTCTGACAGGTGTGAGGTGGTACCTGGTATCTGGCAGTGGTTTTGATTTGTATTTCCCTGATGATGAGTGATGTTGAGCATTTTTTTCACGTGTCTGTTAGCCATTTGAATGCCTTCTTTGGAGAAATGTCTGTTCATGTCTTCTGCCCATTTCTTCACTGGATTATTTTTGGGAGGTTGAGTTTGATAAGTTATTTATAGACTTTGGATACTAGCCCTTTGTCTTATATGTCATTTGCAAATATCTTCTCCCATTCTGTAGGTTGTCTTTTTAGTTTTGTTGATTATTTCCCTTGGTGTACAGAAGCTTTTTTTCTTGATGAAGTGCCAATAGTTCTTTTTTGCTTTCATGTCCCTTGCCTCTGGAGATGTATCTGGTAAGAAGTTGCTGTGGCCAAGATCAAAGAAGTTGCTGCCTATGTTCTCCTCTAGCATTTTGATGGTTTCCTGTCTCACAGTTAGGCTTTTCATCCATTTTGAATTTATTTTTGTGTATGGTGTAAGAAAGTGGTCCAGTTTCATTCTTTTGCTTATTGCCATCCAATTTTCCCAACACCATTTGTTGGAGAGATTGTCTTCTTTCCATTGGATAGTCTTTCCTGATTTGTTGAAGATTAGCTACCCTATAGTTGTGGGTCCATTTCTGGGTTCTCTATTCTGATCCATTGATCTATGTGTCTGTTTTTGTGCCAGTACCATACTGTCTTGATGATTACAGCTTTGTAATATAGCTTGAAGTCTGGAATTGTTTTACTTTTCTTTTTCAACATGACTTTTTGATACTCAGGGTTTTTGTGGTTCCACACAAATTTTAGAATTGTTTGTTCTTGCTTTGTGACAAAATGCTGGTGGTATGTTGATAGGGATTGCATTGGATGTACAGATTGCTTTGGGTAGTTTAGACATTTTAACAATATTTGCTCTTCTAATCCATAAGCATGGAAATTTTCTCCATTTCTTTGTTTCTTCTTCAATTTCTTTGAAATGATGTGATCCATGCAAGTGACTCACATGCTGTTTTTGTACTTGCAGGTTTTAAATCCATTCTACGTGTTCCAAGCCTTTACCCTAACTTTGTGGCTGTCTCAAGGTTACATAGAATACTCTGTGGCCATCATCATCTTGTCTATTATCTCCATTGTCTTAAGTGTGTATGATTTGCGACAGGTAAGAGCTAAAATCACAGTTGGGTTCTATTAAGCTTATGGTGCACAAGAAGCAAAGCCTATGGGTTTTCCACTGACAGCAAGGAGTAGCTTTGTGAAACTTAAGTCATAAAGCAAAAAAAACAAGGGCTTACTAAATGTGAGAACTCAGGAGGAGATCTTCAGAAATAGCAGGTAGATGTAAATGTCTTTGCAAACCTGGATTTATCGACTGAAGGCTGACCCGCATACAGTGTTCAGAAGGACTCTGAGGCTGTATCTGAGTATGGTGGGAAAGAATGCTTTGATGGATTAATGATGACAGCATACCTTTCCATCATTGTTCATCTCATAGCTATTTAAATTTTTTTAAATGTTTTAACTTATTTTTGAGACAGAGACAGAGCATGAACAGGGGAAGGTCAGAAAGAGAGGGAGACACAGAATCTGAAGCAAACTCCAGGCTCCGAGCTGTCAGCACAGAGCCCGACATGGGGCTTGAAGTCACAGACTGTGAGATCATGACCTGAGCTGAAGTCAGATGCTTAACCGACTGAGCCACCCAGGCGCCCCATCTTGTAGCGATTTAAAGTCTTCCTTTTTAAAAAATAGTCTTCTTTTTTAAGTTTATTTATTTTGAGAGAGAGCAAGTGAGCATGAGCAAGGAAGGGGAAGAGAGAGGGGGAGAGAGAGAATTCCAATAAGGCAACATGGGTCTTGATCTCATGAAATACTAGATCATGACCTGAGTTGAAATCAAGATTCAGACGCAGCTGACTGAGCCATCCAGGTGCCCCAAAATAATCAGTCTTCTAAATGAGATAGCAGTGCATTCTGAAATAGAATTTTGCTGAATATTACTTATAACTCCACAGTCCCTGCAAGTCTCAGCCCCCACAGTATCTTTCTAGAAAACGTTTGGCTACTTTGCTTAAGAATCATCAGCCTGAAAATCAGGAGGCAACCCCAAAAACGATGTCTCACTGTATTTTCTGTATGTTTTTGAAAACTTGACTATGGAATTAGCTTTGTAGAGATGGGGCTGGGGGCTGGGCATTGTTACGGTACACTGTGTCAGCCTGTCAACTCTACTGCACTGTTGAAACCGCCTAGTCTCAAGTTTCATCCTTCATCTCCAGGGGAAAAAACTAAGATCCAGGGAGCTTGTTCCAAATCAGAGTTTGGTTTTGTGACAGAGTCAGAGCTTCTGGCTCCTCATAAAATGAAATTCTGCCACATGTGCGATATTTCCTTAGCATAAGGCACTTTCCAAAGTAGTGTCACAGCTGGGAATGAAAGTAAAACACAAGTGTTGAGAAGGGAGATGAGTTCTCGATGTCCACACAGTGAGCACTGGGCACAAGTCAGAAAGGCAGACGTAGGGCCTTTACATAAGCCTAACTGAAAGGGAGCTTTCATTCCTATTCCATTTCAGTGGCTCAACAATATTAAATCTAATATCGGCTCGTTATCTGGTTTTAGATCCTACAAATTTTGAGTTATGAAGTCTTTGATGAGAAATGAAAGACAATAGATATGTAAAGAGTTAGGAAACAGGATCTAAAAATGAAAAGTTAGATGAATGGAGATACTTTGAGCTGGAGACCAGGCTACTAGGACTTTGTTTTGTTTCTGGTTTTCTGCCTTTTTAAAAAGTGAGTACCTAGGTGTGTTTTTTCACAAACTAATTTATATCACAAAGATGTGAAGAGTGACCAGCAACTTGCCTGGCTGCCGAGGCCTGGGGGAGAGTAACTGTCTTTCTGGTGAACTCTGGGCCTTTGAGCAAAAGCATGACCATAGACACCAAGACAATAAAGATCTGACTATTCTGCTGAGTCTCAATAGAAAAGTAGAGTGTCCTAAGCTTTTACCTTAGTCATTTGATAAAGGTATGTAATGTCAAGCCAGCAGATAGAATTTCTAGTTTCTGGGTTTTGAGAAATCTTTCCTTAATAGAATATCTGATTTGATACGTGCAAGCCATTCATACACTTTCTGGCTTAAGTCACACATCAGTGAATACAGCCCTTCTCGCATGTCGTTCCTTCCACTGGAGCGACATCTACGCACAGTCACCCGGATATATCGTCATAAACCATCCAAGTGTTCTCAGGAAAAACACAGAACTCTCTGAGGCCTTTTGGGAGGGAGAACTTATCTAGTCAGATTGAAAACCTCCCCCTTACCTCTCCTGTTTGTGTTACTTGGTGCTGTTATAATCAGTTTCCTCATCTGTAGAAGGTGTGTATGTGTGTGGGCACGTGAGTGTGTGTTGGTGTTAGAGTTGAGCGAATTAAATGAAACAATCACTTTGAATACTTATATTTCTGGTACATAGTAGGCACTTAGTAAAATGTTAGTTCTTGTTATCATTGATATTGCTGTTGCTGTTTTTATTATTAAAAGTTAGGGAAAGTTGGCAAGGGACAGATGGGAGGGGGAGGGGGTACAGAGATTGAAGAGAACAGGAGGCAGCATGGGACCATCGGGACAGGGCTGGTAACAACCACTGGTTCACTCATATGAGCCCGAGGACTCTGTTTTCCTTGGGCTCACTTTCCTCAGCTATATACATGGTGGAGGTTATACCCTACTTTTTTAGGTCTCACCATTTTAGGATTCTATCATTTTGCCAGGGCCACTGACAAGGAATGAAAAAAAGCCCTTGAAAACTTTAGAATGCTAGTAAGAAATTTTCTGGCCACTGGAAATCTGAGAGCATGTGCTGCAAACTGGAGTTAATTCCTATTGGACCCTAATAGTGTTCACTCGGACTTTAGTCCTAAACTACTCAAGTCAGGATGTGTATGAAGAATAGAAACCTGTCTAAATTACCCTAATCATCAAAGGGATATGTACTATAAATATGTACCAGTAGCTCATAGGACCCAAAGACATGAAGTACAGTGGACTTTAATGGAGCCTGTACCCATGAACTTGGGTTACTCTCTCCAGCCTCGTATTCCCTGACAAGCATGAAAGTAGTACACATATTTTGGGGCAAGCACTGCAACCCCCCCTCCTCTTAGAACTCTGGCAGCCTGCAACTAGTTTGCTCTAGGTGGCTCTCTCTTTCCACTGGCACACATAGTTGGAACGGGGGTATCTGACCCAGCGGAAGCCAGTCCGTCAGCAGGAATGATGCCCATATATCTTTTAGCCTGGGATCCAAGCCTAAGACTTGAAGCTATCTGTCATGCTCTGTCAGGAATGTGATCTGAAAAGTGATGCTAGGACCAGGGTGGCAACCCTTGATCCTTGTGTGTGGACAGCAGAGAAAAAAACTTGCACAAAGAACGAACCAAATACACAGAGACACAGAGGTGAGCCATATGGAGCCCAGCAGAAAGGGAGAGGGCAGAGAGACAGAGACCGAATGAATAACCTACTCTTCATAGCATTTCCTGCTCTTGTTTGAAGCCTTTGGGAGCTCTGGCTTCACTTCCCACCTTAGGTTAGTGAGATGTCCCTGCATCTTCACAATTTCTCATCTGCTTAAGCCAGTTTAACCAATTTCTGTTGCCTGTAATCAATGGGTCCTAAGTAAATGTGGTGTTACCACTTGATGTGTTACACCCCTTACAATATTTCCACATATTTCCCCTGACTTAAATACATACTTCCCATCTACATGTTTATGACAAATTTCAGTCTCTCCTCAAGTTCCTTTACACTATTTTTTTCATTTGGAACGTAGGTATAACTGTCTTTAAGGAAACAGAAAAGAAATATAGAGATACCTGTGTGGGAGTTGGGAAGGGTTACAGAGAAAACAGGTTTGATTCAATACTCTAGAGGGCAGTGTTTCAGTGAGAGAATTAGTCAAGATTCCTAAGCTCCTGACCCATTAAGTCAAAATATCCAAGGTAACAAGAGGAATCTGTGCTTTTTCACAGTTTCATAACAGGTGCTTGTCATGCATTCTGAAAGCTTAAGAGCTGTTGTTCCAGAGGAATCCACCAAAAGACAAATTCAAGCACTAAGATCCCCAATACATATATTTATTTATTTATTTATTTACTTATGTCATCATTAGCTAAATATATATTTCATTTTTTCTCCTCTATAAGATGCAGAGAAATACAAGTTTATGTGGAGATTTACTTATGTATTTATTAATTTGTTTTAATAAAACAGGAACATACTTTGTACATTAATCTGGAACTTGCATTTGTCACTTTACAATAAATATAACGGCTATCTACCAAGTAAATAAATAATTCTAAATCACGTTTAAAAATAACGGTGTGAAATTCCATGGTATATCATAATTTGTTCAGCCATTCGTTTATTTCTAGAAAATAGGGGGCTTCCTTTCCAATTTTTGCCACCACAAGTATGCTGAATTACACACAACTACAATATAGATGTGTCCTTACATATGAGTGTTTGCATTTGTTTTTAGTAAAATAATCAAAAGCCAGGTTGCTGAATCAAAAGGTATGTATATTTTGGATGTTAATAGATCCTGCGATATTTATTATTTTCTTAAATAAAATAACGGCAACATATGAGAGTATCCATTTCTCCAGATCCTCACCAGTGTTATATATTGATGTTTAAATTTTTTTTAGTCTAATGTATTTTAAAAAAATTGTGTCCCAATGATGTTTTAATTTATATTCCACTAATTATTAGTGAGATTAGATACATTTTCCTCCAAAAGATATATGCATTTTTGTTTTCTATTTATTGTCTCTTTATATCCATCATCCATGTGGAAAAGTTTTCTTTCTTAGTCTATCATTTTTCCTCTGACTTGACTTTTGTCAGATATTTTAAAATGTGTGCAGTCAAATATGTTTCTCTTTTTTCTGGGTTTCTGCCTTTCTTGTTTTGCTGCTCAAGTGCTCTTCTAAAAGTAGGCATGCTCTGTTCTATTTGTAATTTTCTCAATATTTATTTTAAAATCTTTAATGAATCTTAAATATTCAGGTTCTACATCTTAAAATCCCTACATGTCTTTGTTTAAAATAGTAACTGACCTGGGAACTTCACTTGATGGCAGAACTGCAAAAGCTTTAACAAGGAGACATTAATTCCATTAGCAGTTAATATTTGGGTTTTTTTTCCAAGTTTTATTGATTTATTTTGAGAGAGAGACAGTGCGAGGGGGGAGGGACAGAGAGAGAGAAATACAGAGAATCCCAAGCAGAGTCTAAGCTGTCAGCACAGAGCTTGATGGGGCACTTGAACCCACAAAACCGTGACATCATAACCTGAGCCGAAACCAAGAGTCGGACTGTTAACTGACTGAGCCACCCAGGTGCCCTTGCAGTTAATATTTGTTAACAAAAGCTTATCAGACCCAAACTCTAAGGGATCTTGTAACATTATACAAAATGGGCCAGTTGCCTGAAACTGTTTTTGCAGTTTAAATCACAAATGCTCACCAATCAATATTTCTTTAGCACAATTTGTAACGGGCTCCCCCCGTCTGTGACAGATGTGCTTGTGTGGGGCATGGCAGCCTCTAAAATGATACGCATGTGGTTGTGGTGTCCTCCCACCACCTGAGACGGAGGGATGGGGACAATCAGGGAGGTGAAGTGACTTGCTCGGTAATCGTGGCTATAGATCCCAGCCCCGGGTTTCCTGATTCTACATCAAGTACTTCACACTGTCCCACGGAGCAAAATCTCAAAGAGACCTATGCGTTTCCTTGCAGCAGTAAACGATTGATAATTTTATTACGAAAATATTTGGGAAAGGGGCTGCTAGAAATGGAAGGAGCATCTACTGTCATTTACAAATCATGCTAAAGATATAACAGCTTTTGAAAATTGCAAGAGGGGAGGTGTTTGCAGGAGTGGAATAAACTATCTTTCTGCATCTACTGTGGCCCCAAATCATGCAGCAAAGAGAGAGGCACCTTGCCTACACCAAGAAACACCCTCGGCAGCCCCTCTCTAACAAGTTTGGTGTAGGTATGAGTGTAAATTGAGGTGGCACTCAACTGTATTTACACTGAGCCGTGTTGCATACTCTATTGCTGGCTCCACAGGCGGCCACTAGAGATAGCACTGAGAGTATCTGACCCATGGTGCTTTGCCTTTAGCCATGACTGAGCTGGGCTCAAAAGACACCTGAGTTAGTGCCCTCATTACTCATCTCTGGAGGAAATCCAGCCACAGCAAACACAAGGACACACAGCAACAGATGCCGGAATAATAACAATATGCAAATTAGCCTTGGAAACTGATCCTGGTCCCACTAAACCGGGACTGGAGAAACCAGAGGGGGCCTAATGAAAATCAGGCAACGAGCTTCCAAATCACGGCAAACATCATAGCACCTGCTTTCTCCTAGCTGATTGGTTGTCATAGAAACCTGTGTTTGTAGAGTTTCTGGGTACATTAGCTCAGAGAGGAAGCTTATATTATCCTTCTCCAGTGTTGTCGGGAGACGTGGAACAATTCAGTTCTATTAAGTAAATGTTTGCTGAGCGCCTACTATGTGACAGACTCCAGGGGTACATAGATGAGTGTTTGGCTCTTTGAACCACCTGCCTCACACGGAGACCTGACAAGAAAACGCCTGTAATGGAATTGGTCATACACTAATACAGGCGGAAACACAGGGAGCAGAACAATTAATTCTTTCTGAGATGTTAGAGACTTATGGAGTGGCGGTGACGTTTGAGCCAGACTTTATGTGAAGGATTAGGAGTTTGCTGGTAGAAAACCTGGGTGAGCATTCCAGGTAATAGCTTGAACGAAGGCATGGAAGCATGGCAGGTTTCGCAGAATGCTAAGCCTGATGAATAAATCCAGCTTGATGCCATAATGATTTTTGAGAGGGCATTTTGAACTTATACTTCACCACTTCCAAATGTGTTGATTATCATCCTCTTAAGCTAGGGTGAAATTCTCATGGCAGTGGCTAGAAGAGTTTGCTAAGCAAGAAAGTAACTTAAAGAAATTTATAACAAAGGACGGTTATTTATCTTCTTAAAGGAAAAAAGCTATTTTCAAACACTTTAGGGGAACATATTCAACAGAAAAGGCTTTAGAGTCAGATAAACCCAGGTTTTACTGTCAATCTTAATACTTAGTAAGTAAATGATTGAAGACAAGTTACTTTAACATTTCCAAGACCCTGGTTTGTTTTTGTTTTTTGTTTTTTGTTTCTTTTTGGTCATTTTATTTTGTTATATGTACATTGGAGACAATAACATCATCATAGGATTATTTTGAGGAGAAAAAAAAAATCAAGCAATACATTTCAAGTGCTTACAACAGTGCCTGGCACGTAGGAGTTGCTTACTGTTTTAAACTGCCTAATAATAATAATACTGTGAGCCATTTATAAACCCCAGGTTATTTCTTCTATGAAGTCTTAGGGGCTTTGACTAAATCTCTGATATGCAAAACATATCCGTATGAGACATGTTGAGTTTTGAAGGAGCTTGAAAATGATTCAATTCAATGTCATTTGTTTACAGAAAGAACAAGTAACATAAAGTGAAATTTCTTATATACAGGTACATGGCTGGTTAGTGGGTAAACTTGACTCACGACTCAGGAGTCCTGAATGAATCCAGTGTTCTTGTCCCAGAACCACGGCTGACTTTCTCGCTATTACCCATCAGTAAAATGGATGCCCCAATAGGGAAGCCTCAGAAAGTCAAGTTAGGGCAATGACTATGTACCTAACAAACAGCAGTAGCATTTCTTCCATTCAGTTGTTCCAAATGATTGAAGTGTTGCCTTTCCTAAAAAAAATGGAGTAAATAAGAAATTGTTCTGTATAAATAGAAACACCAAATTTATTAATTTCTCTCAAGAGGAAAATTGTGTAATTGTGTGTAATGTTTATCTGGTGACATTGGCTACCTTAAAAATCATCAAGAGGGCAGATAAAAATAATTTACCCTATCATCTAAAAGGGAAAGTTTTATACTTGAATTAGGTTAAGCTATGTTTAAAGTACTGTTGACGGTATTCAGATCTCTTCTACTTAGAAGTATCCAAGTAAGTGACGTCCATACAGAAGGAGGCAGTGCCTTCCAGGGATGCCTCTGCCAATGGCGTCGCCTACAGTCAGTGTATGGAACTGTGTGGACAATTTGCCCTCATTCCTCTGCCTTCCTGTCTCCTGAGTTATCCCAGTAGATGCTGCCTTCGCTTCTCCAGGCTGCTTCCATTTCCTCCACTTAGCCCAGGGTGGTATCTCAGTGAATTCCACCCTAAGCAAATCTTCCAAGGGGATGCATTAGACAAAACAATGCTGTTTTTGCAACAGCAACTTTCTTATTAATCATTAACCCTTGCTGAGCTCTTACCATCGTAATGAGTAATATCCAAAGGGATAACTAAGAGAAGCATTACTTAAATTTTGAAAACCCTCTAGAAGAGGTACTGTTAATATCTCCACTTTCAGATGAGGAAAAGGGAGTTAACTAAGCTGAATAATGCCTAAGGGGAAGCACTAGGGTTCTGGAGCATCATGGCTTCAGTCTCCAGACTGACCCAATAGGAAAATCCACCAGTTTGTAAAGGAGGGGATAAAATTCCACGTAAAATCAAAACATAACTCAAATATTCCCAGGCTTTTACAATGGAAAGATCAAATTCATTTTTGTTGTTTTATAGACAGGGAAACGGGTACCGAGAGGGAACCTAATCTGTTCATGGTCTTGTTCTTCCCTTGTGTCATCGTGCGCCCTTAAGAAGTACAACCTCGGGGACTTAGCGTTGGTCCTTGGGGACAGTGGTTGTGCATTATGTTTCCTGGAATTGAAATAGCACTAAACTAATTACCATATTTGTTGCTATAAGTCGGGGGTTGGCTGCGGTAGGAATTGGGGCAGGGAAGCAGAAACGCTAGAGTGTGAGCCTTTGCCCAAGGAAGTTTTGCTGTGTGACAGGCTTGGTATTTACAGTATTGAGATCATGTGGTTTTCCGGTTATGGACTATCTGATACTTAAACGTTGACTTTGAATTGGTAGCAATCAGTGAAGCTGCACAACCTTGTGGAGGATCACAACAAAGTCCAGGTTACAGTCATGGTAAAGGACAAAGGTACGTGATATGTTCTGCCATCTTCAGCATCCTGATATTTCAGAGTGGAATCAGTCCCATTTGTTATCGATTATTAGTTGAGGAGAAAACCTCTTCTGATGAAACCCAGGACGGAGGCTAAAGTAAGGTAAATAAGACTTTTAAGATGACAAACTTAAGGAGGAAAGGTCAGGCAAACGCTGACCTGCTTTTCCAGGACCCAGACGGTGAGCACCTCAACTGAATTTTGTACCCTGAGTACCTTGCATGCCTCCTCCTGATTGAACCATTTTGACCCAGTGTCTGAGTCACTTCCAATTCCCTCTGCCTTCCCATATTTCACTCACTGGAATGTTACTGGGTAAGCTTTCTTGAGGCGTTTTGATTTCCCCAACTAATGATCCCAAACAGACCTTGAATTCTAACACTTCAATCTGTTATCCAGAATCCAGACCCGAAGAATGCTTGTAAATGGTATTTGCTCTGACTTACCCTGGGTTGGGGTGGCCATGGCTCTCTGTAAGGAGCAGGGAGCTGCAGCCCAGAGTAGCAGAAACTGGCTGGGTGGTTCATCCCAACAAGTGCCCTCCTCCCAGTGCTCATCCCAGTGCTCATCCCAAGTGCCCTCCTCAATGCCCATCACCCACTTTCCCCTCCCCTGCAACCCCCATCAACCCTCAGTTTGTTCTCAGTATTTAAGAGTCTCTTGTGGTTTGCCTCCCTCCCTCTCTGTAACTTTTTTTAATTTTTTTCCCCTTCCCCCATTCTTAAGTAAAAACAGGAAAAGGTCAGCCAGTCACGGGAACTTTGTTGTGTAGGTTTGCAGAAGCTGGAATCCCATCTCTTGGTTCCTGGGGATACTCTTATTCTTCCAGGAAAAACTTCATTGCCATGTGATGCTATCCTGATTGATGGAAGCTGTGTGGTGACTGAAGGCATGCTCACAGGTAGGCCATTGCCATGGAGCTGCTTCTTTCCTGTCCAACATCTCGGCCAAGAGCAAAGCAGATCAACATATCCTTACCTGCCTGATATTAAGATATTGAAAGATAGGTGAGGTAGACACGGCTAGGCTATTCATGCAGGTGAAGACTCCATAAATGCAAACGGGATAAAATGTATCCCGTTTATATAATGTATACCCGTAATATAAGAATCAAATGATAATAAATACAAAATTAGAAGAAAAGTCTAATATATGTGATTGGTTAATTTCCTGATGCGTGGGGTGAATAAGATCGTTTGGTTCAGAGGACGGTGAGAGAATAGACTACTTGATGCACGATGTCTTCATAAACATGAGCATGGTTTACACACCTATCCAAACAGAACACAACCGGAAACCAACTCTTATAATTGGCAGGATGCAGAGATTTTATACAGCCCTGCTCTCTGTAGATGGAAAACGGAGCCCCAGTTTTTGCTGGAAGAGTATTGAGTTGAACCTTCAGGAAAGTCAGTGTAACATTCTGTTCTTTAGAATTGTGTTTCCAGTTGATCCGACCAAGCAGAAAGCCAGTTTTCTTGTAACAATGGTTTGAACTGTCGTCCTTGCTCTCATTTGCGCTTTGTAAAGTTCACTTGAATTTGTGTAATTAGGAAGGCACTATTTAGAAAATATTCTTTAGGCAAAAACCAAAACACATGGGACATCATGATGAGAGAAGAAACTATACAACAACACAAAAATAGAAAGAATGTCTTTCGTGCTTACAAATTGTTGTATTTTTCTGTTCCCAAGTTGCTAAAGACAGGAAAACACACACACACACCTTTTTAATATCACCTAAATGTAAAGAGAATCATCGATTCCTAAATTGTTCAACACAAGCAGATTTCACATTAAAAATGGGTCTGCTTAATTTAAAATTGAGACAAGGAAATGTAGTAAACATAACTATGCTCGGTATAATTACAAAATGCCCCTTTAGTGTGTTGAAATCTAACTGCCTTATAATGATAGTGATGAGGATTTGCATACTGATGATATCTTTCATCCGAAATGTTGCCATAGCACCCAACGTGCAAACCTCATGCCCAAGAAAAACTGGCCTCCTAAACCAAAGACAGCAACTGTCTCACATTTCCCAGCAGCCTGCCAGTGAAGAATGGCTTCTCTCATTGGTGACAGAGCATGGCTGTGAAAAAAAAGGGAAGGAGAGATCGCAGTGTTTACTCCGCTGGGTCTACTGACTGGGGTGCTTGGTTCTTGCCTTACTTCTGAGGAAAACTCAGAGAAAGAAATGGTAGAGTTGGCAAACAAAGCTGCCTTTCAATGTGCAAAACTGACCTAAAATGATCTTAAGCAGTGAGTGGCTTTTCTTAGGTCTACTTCTAGAAAAAGAAGGTCACCAGCATTAATATCTGTGTAAACTATGTACTGGTAAAAATCCGTTTTAGAGACAGACATAAAATAGAAATATATTTCTTTCTCATTGTTTTCTTTGGAAAGATCTAAGTCCATCATACTCTAAATACTTTATTACATAGTCTACATAGATCTGCCCACTCACGTATACATTTGTAAAAAGGATCCTGATTGAACAATAAGATTATGCTTAGATTCCTGAAACTGCATATGTCTTCCTCGAGCATTTGTCCAAGAATGTGACTCAGGTTTTTTTTTGTTTGTTTTTTTGGGTTTTTTTTTTTTTTTTGTCCCATGTGCAAACCAGTCTTTCGTATATATAGAGGTCTTTATTTAGAAGAGAATTAGCAAATACTCCAAACATCTTTAGAGCAATGAATGTTTTATAAATAATTTTTATATCTCACTTCATCATAGGATAAACAAATTAGGAATTATTATAATGCCCAATTTACAAATGAGGAAATGCAGGTGAGAAGGGACCAGACTGTCCAGCTAGCCAGTATCAGGGCTGGAGGTGGTATTTTTTGCTCCCAGACGTGAGGGGCCACCGGAGTGAGGAGGAAGCAGATTCTAAGAGGGGTAGAGCTGACATTCCTTGTGCCTCCTCATCTTTTTCTCTCCACTGGGTAGTCCTGCCCATAACACACGTCCATTGTAGGGTCTTCTTCATCCTCCTCTCCTTAGCCTCGTCCTACTGCCATAAGCTCAACTATGCAAGAAACGTAATCGTATAACTACACTTACTTTTTAATTTTTGCTCCAAATCTTGCCATCCTTGAAAGTAAGCAGTGTTGCAAAGTATCTGGTCCAAGTCAGACAGTTGTCCCCACCAGTTGGCAGGTCTCCTGACTCAAGTCTGGCTACTTGAAGTTGTGCAAGGCACTAGGGAGGTGGGTCTGTCTAAGGCAGCCCTCCTTTCGGTTGCTTCCACTCTGCTCTGGGCTTGAGAAATGTCCCAAGCCTATCTCCCTGTAAAAGGAGGCCTACTGATGCCTCTTTCTCTGTTTTCACAAACTTCTAGGGTCTTTCCTTACCTTACTTTTGTGCCGGCCCCTTCTCTCAAGTACACACAACATCTAAGCTTCCTTTGGATTTTCTTCCAACTCCCAATCTAGGGATTTTTATGTAGCTAGAAAAGTAGTGGAGGGAAGGCAGGTGAACGGGAAATCTTTGTTCTTATTCTCATGTAGTCTCTAAAATTCATGGTCAAACTTACGAATGATGTGTAAAACCCAGAAGCCAGCTATCAACTTCTCTATCCTTTCTGCCTCTGGAGGCAATGGGCTCCTTCAAGATCTAGCTCCTCATAAAGTGGTCAAGAGGCAAAAGGGGGAAATTATGTGGAGGAAATTATGTTAATGCCTGGAAACTTTCTTTTGGCACAAAAGCTAATTTTTCTTATTTCTTATATGTATTAGGCACTATGCTAATATTTTACGTGTATTATTTCATTCAACCTATGAATCTATAAGGTGGGAAAATCTGAGGGCCAGAAAGGATAAGTAATTGGCCTAAAGTCACACAGCTTAAAAGTGGTAGAGTTGCTATTTGGATTCATTTGTTTATTCATTCATTCATTCATTCATTCCACAAATGTATATTAGCTCCTATTCCAGAATGCTCTACTATGTGCTAGGGATACAACAGTGAACAAGGCAGATAATAATCTGTCTTCATAGAGGTGATGTTCTAGTGGGGACAAAGAAAACATGAAAATAGGTAAATGACATAAATTTCCAATGCTTATAAATTCTATGAAGAAGCGAAAACACTCAAACCCAGGCCTTTTGACCTGGGAGCCTATGCTTGAAACTACTGCTCCCTCATTCTCTTAGAGGTGATTATGGCAGAGAGTGGCAGGATTCATTCACTCTGCCACAATCCCCTCCTTCTCCCTCTACTCACAGAATCAGCGATGTATTTGAAACGTGTGTGTGTGGTGGGGGGGAAGTATGCAGAGATCCCAGTTGGGTACACAGAAATTTTCCTAAGTGGTGATTTCCCATTTACATCCTGTCCGACAAGCTTATAATGAGTTAATGAGTCTTTTCCCTCTTCCTTTTTCCTTTCCTCCAGTCTCTCACTTCTCCTTTTCTTTCAGTTATTCATTTGCCCATCCACTTATTCAGTAAAGGTTCAGAAATGCCTCCTCTGCGCCAGGCACTATGTTGTGTGCTGGAGTCACCAAGACAAATGAGAGATGGCCACTGCCCTTACACAGCTCACAGTCTAATGGCCCCAGAAGTAGAAACAAAGAAGGGCATGGCATTTCAAACACTGCTTCCATGCAGAGGCACTGGCTCACTGGGGACAAGGGAGAGTATCCCGCTTCACAGCACCAGGACTTCCGGGTCCTAGAAGCCAGGTGAAGTGGATGATGAATGTTTTTCCTTGTGAAACACTCTCCGGGCTACTTAGAACTCCATAGATTTGTAGGCAAATTGTCCTTTCTTGAGATTCCAAGAAAGGCCAAGCATGAGGCTCCTTATTAATATGTGAGTAGTGTAAAAGAGACTTGAAAGTCATTTCTGTGTAAAATCATATCTGATTTGAATGTTATCTTTGGAACATTATCTCCAAATGGCTTCCATCCCTGGTTGATTGAATGTCTGCCTGCCACGAATGTCATTGGTTGTGTGTGCAGAAACTATCCACTAATATTAGTCTATGAATATATAATGGATTAATATTCAGTGATTCATAGGCATAAAAACATTAGAAATCATCTCTAAGTATCTGCTTTCACAAAGGTAGATTTCAAAACAATGTGTTATGATGATTTGGAGATTTGTCAAAATGTCCTATCCCTTTTCCAAAGCCACTTAGACCACAAGTGGTAAATCCAAACAAAGGATAAATATCAAACAAAGGCTAAATATCATAATTTTTAAAGACAGTGAGTTAGGGACAATGCCTGGCTAAAGGAATTTCCTGAGATTTTTCAAGATCACTAATAAAAATTGTATGGCTTCTTGCACCTTAAGATATAAAAAATGCACCATGTAGAAAACTGGTTGTTGAAAAACCAATCATAGGAAAACCTGGGCAGTTGTTTTTATTCAGTTCATCCAGGCATTCAGCAAAAATAAGTCTTTTCAACCTATCACATACCAGCAAGGAAAATGAGGAATATAAAAAGTTATATATGTCAAAGTCCTTGCCACCAGTTATTACTTAGGAGAGATAGAACCTAGATTTTGTAACTATAATCAATAGAATACTATTTCCAAATTAGAAATATGACATGTTATTTTGCTAATTGAACATTTAGCAAAAGACTGATGGAATTTTAAATTCATTCTAATGCTTTTTAAATCTGGGAGTGAGGAAGTTATTAGCACTTTTATTTTTATCTCTGAAATGTATCCTTTTGAACTCTGAGCTAATTTTCTTTGTATCTTAAATACCCTGTCTTCCCACCATCAGGGGAAGTAGAGGAATGGTATCATCTAAGAATACATATATATATATGTATAACAGGATATGCAAGTGGCTTAGATTAGCTGGAGTGTGTAGGAAAAAGAGCCAGTGATGCTCAGATTGTGGTGGCTTTGAAAATCTACCAAAAGAGTTTGCACTTGAGACCCCTCCAAAACTTACCCTATGTATCTCTTCATCTGGCTATTTACCTATATTCTTTACCAGATCTTTTAACAAACTGGTAAATGTAAGTATTTCCCTGAGTTCTATAAGCTGCTCTAGCAAATTAATTGAACCCAAGAAGGGGATTATGGGAACCTCGGATTTACTAGTCAGAAGCACAGTTGACAATGTGGGTTTGCAATTAGCATCTGAGGTGGCATGGGAGCAGTCCTGTGGGACTGAGTCCTTAACCTGTGGGATCTGATGCTATATCTAGAATTGAATTGAATTGAATTGAATTGAGTTGAATTGAATTGAATTGTAGGACAACCAGCTAGTGTCACGGAACTGCTCGTTGTGGGAAAATCCCCATCCATACGGCATCAAGAGTGTGTGAGTGCAGTAGTAGCCTCATAGCAAAGGAGACACATAGGAGGAAGGACTGGAGGTCTTTTCCAACTCAAGAGGTCAAGGCATATTGTGGGTGAGATACTTTTTCATAAAAAAGAAATATTAGTTCTACCATAGACTCAAATTATTATTATTAAAATGGTTTTCATGTCAAGGAGCCAATTATAGGTAATCCATTGGTAAGGCAGCCACCACTAGATAGTGATTGCTAGTGAAGCCCCTGGGACCCAAACGCAAGAGTCCAAGAGTTACTTGGTGAGACATACTCATGGAGAAAAGCAGTTAGGAATTGGGGAATCAGACCATGAGAGGGCAGAGCACGGGAAGAGGAGGAATCAAAGGTGATTCCGAGACTGTAAACCTGTCACTCAGCAAAAGGATGATACCACAAAGAAAAAGGAGGATGTTTAGTGGTAAAAATATTAGTACGGAGGTGCCTGGATGGCTCAGTCAGTTAAGCATCCGACTATTGATTGTGGCTCAGGTCATGATCTCCCGGTTTGTGAGTTCAAGGCCCGCATTGGGCTTTCAGCACAGAGCCTGTTTGGGATTCTCTCTCTCCTTCTCTCTCTGACCCCCCCCCCCACTCTGTCTCTCAAAAATAAATAAAATAAAAATTAAACAAAATATTATTATGGATTTTAGGTATGTGGACTTAAGGATGCTAGTGGGATATCCAGGTTGGGATGAACAGCCCACCATTGGGAAACATAGAACAAAAGCACAGGAGAGAGGAAATGAAGATTAGACATTATCGATCTAGCTATTTAATTAATTGTTAATTAACACTTTAATTGTTAATTAATTATGTATTAATGAGAATGGAGCTGAGATCATCCAGAAAGAAAAAAGAGAGGCCCTGTCTTGTTATATTGGTTTTTATCTTTCACTGCAAGCTCCACAAAGATCATGAAGAACATTTAAGAGGTTTTATGGAGGCATAATTTCTCATTCATCTCTGTACTTCTAGGACTGCTTACCTCTACCCTTACACTCAATGTCCCAAACATTCTCAACCATTTTTAGTGCCAAGGGCACAGCATGATCTTTCACTTCTTCCAAGAACAATTTCCTTTCCACCTTGATCTAGTTGGCCTCATTTCCTTTTGAGTTGTCATTTATTAGTTGTTCTGGAAATGTTTCTTGGTCCTCTGGGTTAGATCTTCAGATCACCCAGTAATACTACCAAAATCCTTACTTTATTGTACTTTAATCATTTATTTACTGCTATTTACTGGCTTGACTCCCTGGGCTTTCTGAGGGAGGGATTTCTGTCTTGTTCATTATTTTAAGCACCTAGAACAGTGCCTGGCACAAAATAAGCACTTAAAAATATTTGTCAAGTGAATGGATGAATGGGTTGATAAATAAATGAGAGGCAAATAACAATAGCTATATACTTGCTTTATAGCTCCTTAATTACCTAGCATAAATTTGGGCTTAAAGAACACTTGAGGGGACAATTAGGTGACAACTATCTTTGTTAAAATGGCCTGCTTTTTAAATTACGACAGCAAACCATGCAGACCAGGTATGGAAAATATAGGTGGACCTTAAATAAATATGTAAAATATAACCAATTACACCACTGCTTGCATCGCCAGCATCCTTGAGAAATCATCTGACCCAGGAAATGGGCATTAAGACCTGAATAGCTATGGTTTGTATACTGTCTCAAAACTGTCAAGCACCAGCTCTGAATACCTGAGTTCACACAGAATCAACAAAACACAATCTTCTTTAGGAGAAAGCATACCTGTCACAAAGATGCCACTGCCCCATACGGAGAACACCGTGGCCTGGAAATCCCACAGCTTGGAGGACTATCGGAAACATGTCCTTTTCTGCGGGACAGAAGTTATCCAGGTCAAGCCGTCTGGGCAGGAGCCAGTGAGAGCAGTTGTTTTGCAAACAGGTTAGTAGATTCCACTTTTGTAAATGTAGTCCCTGCTTAGAGGTGGGGGAGTTGGATTGGGGAAATTTGGTTTAGGATTATGGAGTTTGCCACCTTCTGGTAATAACAGTCATACTTGTTTCTAGTCAGATCCTTATTTATTCTAAGTTGCCACCATTTCCAACCTCACTGGTTCATTGTTAAAACCCTTGTCTAAGATGAAATACATTGATGATACAGAGATGAAATACATTGCCTCAAAGGCAAGACTGTGTTCTTGTTTGTTTGTTTTTTATGTCCCCAGGCTTCTTTCCTTTTCCCTCTATACCAACTCTAAGTGATTCCCAAGAAAAAAGTTCCAACCATTATCACCTGAGGACTTTCTCCTTTCAAACTGCTGCTTGCTGGGCTATTTCCAGGTCCCTGCTGGATGCCTCCCTCTGGGTTCCCTACAGACACTTCAAAGTCAAGGCATCGAAAGGACTTATCCTCCTCTTTCTGTCGACAGCATCACCACCTAGCCGGTCTGTCCACATCACCTTTAGCTTCCCACTTTCTCCCGTACCAAGTAGGACACCACATCCTGTCAATTCTACAAATACCTCCTGAGTCTTGTCTCCCTTTCCTTCATCCCCACAGTTGGTGTTTTGTCCAGGCCTTTCATCATCTCTTGTCTAACCATTGCAACAGAAATATTCTCTTGACTGTTCCCTTTCAGCTTTTGCCTCAAATACTTTGCCTTGTCTTTTGTTCCACCTCCCCTTGGATCTGCCACCAAGTCATATTTCTAAAGCAGATTTTGAAGCAGTTTACACACACCATGCTCAAAAAGTTTTCAAGACTACTAATCTTACTCCCGGTCTTTCACAGGACATCACACAGCCAACACTACCCCTGACCTGTGTTTCTGCCAGCCACATATGCACAGATCCAAAACCCACCTTGAACTTTGTTGTCTCTATGTGTTAGCCTATGATTCAATTGTTCTACCTGATTTTTTTAAATTAAAAATATCAAGTTTTGCTTCAAAGGGGTCAGTGGGCATGAGCTAATGAATGGAAATCATGGGAACCACCTTATCTGAGCTTGTAAAATGCTGAGGCAACAAGTTAGAGAAAACTCTGCTCTTTTTCTCCAAAGCCTACAAAGCCATGTTTGAGGAGACTATATGTTTACCAAGCAGTGGGATTAAGGCGTGTTTCATACAACAGTGGTTCATATCTAGTAGCCCCCCTTTTGTTGCCAATAACTTAGATTTTAATGAAGATCTACTAAGTGCCATGCCCTGAGGGCTAAAGAAAAAAATTAGGAGACATTCCTTACCCTTAAAGAGGATTGTGGTCTGGTGCAGGAAACAGTGTGGAGTTAGAGCTAACTAAACACAGAGCAATGATAGATGTCACATGATTAAGTGTTACAGGGACCCCAAAGAGGGGGAGAAATTATTTTTGATAGGAAGTGTGGGAGTAGAACTCTGAAAATATTTATTTGATGAGGCGGCATTTTGAGCCAAGCCTGATAGGATGGGAAAGATTTAGCCAGTCCTAGCAGAAAGCTAAAAAAACATGCTAATCTATTTCTGCAAAACACAAAAGAAGGACTGCCTTGGGGTTTTCTGAGAGCAGCGAGCAGTAAAGAGATAAGTCTAGCAACACAGGAGTATACTGAGGGTTGACAGGAACTGGAATGCCGTGCCTAGAAATTTTAACTTTATTGCAAAAAATCAGGGGTTCTGGAAGGTGTTTGGGCATAAGAATGACATGATCAGAGGTATATGTGTTTAAGAAATTACTTGTTTTGTGCTTTCCTTTTGTCTTCATTTTCTATTATTTTCAACACATACTTGAGCTTTAATGTCTTCTCTTAGCAGCTCGTCTTCTCTGGTGACTGTGTCTGTCAGTCCTCAGTCTTCTTTTCCTCAATCTTATGCATGAGTGAGGAGCTTCACTGTGTGAGCCATTGTAGCACTGACTTCCAGAGCAAGAGAAATTGAACAAGGTTAAGTGAATACCACTTATTGTTCCTAGTGACTTGTAGGGATAATAAATGTAAATATACTGTTTGCAGTGATGTCTTCATCCCATATTCAGATGACACTATTAACCAATCCTTAATTCAATGCAAATCATTTTGGGTGTCATGGTAAACTGTATTAAAGGAACTTACTCCACCTGTGATTACCTTCATGCAGGTTACAATACTGCCAAAGGGGACTTGGTGAGATCCATCCTCTATCCCCGACCTCTGAACTTCAAGCTATACAATGATGCCTTCAAGTTTATAGTGTTCCTGGCCTTCCTTGGCATTGTGGGTTTCTTCTATGCCCTTGGTGTATATATGTACCATGGAGTAAGTACTGGGGGTAAGGCTTTTTAATGACATAGCTTTTTCAAGGATCCTCACCTAACTCAAAAGGGTTGGATAAGGTTCTCTCTTAGCCCCATCATTCTGTGGATCAGTTCTGTCCAATAGAACTTTCTTAGATGATGGAACTATTCTATACCTACATGGTCCAGTTTGGTAGCCCTTAACCACATGTGCTTATTGAACACTTGAACCGTGGCTAGTGTGACCAAGGAAATGAATTTTCAGTTTTACTTCATTTTAATTAGTTTTAATTAATTTAAGTAATTTAGTGATTTGATTGTTTAGTTAATTTAAATTCAAGTCGCCATATGTAGCTAGTGAAAATTGTATTGGATGGCACAGCTATGAAAAGTTGCAAAGTTCATGACTTCTTTCACCACTTGGATGCGAATGAGAGGTTACTTCATGTGTGGCATTGGTAATACCGAAGCCCAAACATCCTCAGAGGAAATAGGTGTTTCTCAAGTCTGATAGAATGGAGAGGATTTAGTCAATCAGATCAGGGAGGAGAAAGGTCATGCTAGTTGGAGTGAGAAAAGGACAAAGGAAGAAATGCAGATGGGTCTTCTGGAACCAGCAAGCAACTGAGAGATTAAGTCTAGCAAGGTAAAATGGGTCACATTGAAGGGGATCTTGAATGCCGTGCTTAGAAATTTGGATTATTTGAGAATGCTGAGATATTTGAGTGTGTACATTGTCTAAGGCATACCCAACATACCATGTACCCAGTGAGTTTTTCTATGTTTTGTTAGGTTCTAAAATAGAACTGACTGTCCACTTTTACAGAACTATATGCTGCACGGATCCCCACTTCCTTTTAAACTTCATAGTGGTCTGGTTTTGGTTTGTTTGAACATTTCTCTTAATAGTTGTGATGGCTGAAGGAAGGGTTCTCACAAATGACCTCTGAGGTCCTTTCTGGTCCTGAGAGTGTGATTCTTTTGTGAACTGTGTAATCTCTTCTTTAAGACATACTGGGATGTTAGCAATGTGGGCTCATTGGGAAGAAGAAAAAAAAATGTAAATAAAAGGGTCCAAACATAGGTATGAAACTGGGTATGGGTGACTTAATTACAATGCCCAAATTTAGTGCATTCTATGTGTGTGTTGTCGGGGAGAGGGGTAAATATTGATGGACAGAGTGACGAGAATTTCCAGGCAATGTTCACTCTCGTACTTGAGCTCTGGGTAGTCATTTCAGTCTGATATAAGCCTTCAGGCAGCATTTCTAGGTCAGGCAAAGGCAAAGGAGGCCAGGACATATTGGCACCCCTAGAATGGACCCTGGAAAGAGCTGGGCAGACTGTTAAAGCAAGTGGGACTGGAACTTGAGGCACTGTGCCAGTTTCATCTGGGGAGCAGGAGCATTGAGCAGGAAAACAAGCAAAAGGCCCTCTTCTGTGGACCAGGAAGCACCCACAGTGATTCGGAATGAAGATTTCCCGGGTAGAACTCAACATCTAATACACACCAAAGCAGCGATACTAATTGTAGACCCCACCTTCTTGTGGGTCATAACCTGTGACCCTGCTGGCTTCCTTCATCTGTACTGTTTCAGGAATAGACAGAGCTGAGTCCTCAGTGTCAACACTTTGTGGCTGTGGTTGGGAAAAACAGAGAACGCTGGATTTTGTGACAATCTGAGATTGGACCAATGATGTATCTAGCAGCCTTTGATATTGAACTTGAATCTGTATTCCCAGTACTCAGAAGAGGACTTTAGTGGCTAAAATTACGGTTAATTTCATAAAAATCTAGGGTAAGGCCATTAATTTCTAGAGAAGGTGAAAAATAAAACAAGCCATGCTGTGATTTGATCTAGGCCCTATTCTTAGCCATGTGAATTTCTGTGGACCCGCCTGGGATCTTGACTCTATGAGAATTGACTGGATACTATAAGACACTGGTCACATATTTGTGCCCCCCGAGTGGGACAGCCTAGGGTTCAGATCCTCACCATTTAACTAGCAGATGGCTTGGGGAAGTTATTTTAATATTTTAAGCCTTGGTTTCTTTATCTGTTAAATGGAGAAAATAACAGTGTTTACATCCTAAGGTTGTTGTGAGGAGTAACTAAATCATTTATGTAGCCTAATCCAGCTCTCGCCCCAGAATGTGTGCAGTGAGAACAAGCTATTTTTACTATGGACTTTCCTTTAGCAGACTCTTGGTCATCATTTTTATCAGGTTACCATTCATTTAATAGTTCCTGTGTCAGAAACTGTGCTAGGCTCTATATCTAGAGATGAATAAGATGAACTTGCAAAGGACTTCAAAGATGTATAAGCCAAGCTGCTGCACCCAAGCGGTTTGGAAGCGACGGGGGGAGATTTATAACCCAACTGTCAAGCCCGTGTGTGAAATGTTACAACTCAAAAATGGTCTCAGTGCCTGGGGAGTCTAAGAGGGTGTGTTATGATGAGCAGAGGAAGGATGGTACTCTGGGTGGAGGGAATACCAAGCAAAGAGAAACAGAGTCAAAAAGGGCAGGGTGGACATAGAAAAGGGATCAGAGTTTCTTTTGTGCACAATGGGAGACAACTTGTCTGTTCCTTAAGCACACCCAAGAGATCTCTCAGCCCCACGGAGAGAGCAGCTCTCTTTGAATATTTTGAGCTTCTAGAACTCTTGGAGTGCTGCAGGAGATGGTGCTAGAAAGGCTGCCGCCCTGTGCTGCTAGGCTAACCTCCATGTCCCTCCCTCCCTAGGTTTCTCCAAGAGACACGGCAACCATGGCCCTGCTTCTCCTCACTGTGACTGTCCCTCCTGTGCTACCAGCTGCCCTGACCACAGGAATCGTGTATGCACAAAAGAGGCTGAAGAAAAAGAAAATCTTCTGTATTTCCCCACAGAGAATCAATATGTGTGGACAAATAAACCTCGTGTGCTTTGACAAAGTATGATCTAAACTTTCCTGATTGGAGGTTGATTTCAAGGCAGAGCAGAGCTGGGAAAGGCCTCCAAATGAATGCCTGGTTCACTGCTCTCATTTTACATATAGGAACACTGAGGCCAGAGAAGGTCACACAGTGGGCTAGTGGTGAGACCATGCTCTACAAGCCCACTGTACAGAGTCCTAAGGAAGTGGTTTAGCTATATCACATCATAAATGTCTTCCCTATGAAATTTAATATTTTTTGCCCGTATTGGGTTTCAAAACAATCTCTTATTGTAATAACTTCTATGACTGACTGGCTTTTTCAGGCAAAAAAATTTGTGAGGAACATTTCTGTTTCCTGAAATACTTTGTCCTGTGTTTGAAAATATTCCATTTTTCTCCTCTGCTTCTTTTAAGGAAAGGGAGGGAGGGGACAGTGCCTGTGTTAATGCACTCAGTCCCTCCTTTCTCCTTTGACCCCCAGGTTATCAGGACTCAGGACTAGAAGAATGTTGTCCTGTAACTGTTTAGGGTTCTGGAGGTAGCAGGGGAGAAGTATGTCCAAATGGGAAGGATTGCTGCTCTGGGACAGGTCTAAAACCTCTTTCTGTGACTCTCCTGTGGGGGTCCTGTGTCCCTGGAGGGACCTCAGCCTCATCCACCTGCTGTTCAGATCCTGCCCTCTGCTTGGGCAGGCCAATTTAATTGTTGTAACACAGTGGGCCTGGCCGATCCCTCCATGTCTTCACTTTGTTTGTATTCGAATAATTAATTAAGGCTTTGACACTTTTTAATTAACCTACCTTGGCCAAGAGTCCCATTAATAAGAGGGTCCTTGCTCTGGAGAAGCTCGTGACTTAGCTGAGGAAGCAGGTACAATGGAAGTGTAAACCATGGTAATGCAGTGAAATGCATGCTCAAAGAGGCATGGAAAAGCGCCGAAGTTAAGTTACCTGCCATGGATGGGAGGTCACCGCTGAGCCGTGGCTTTGGTTGTTAGACAGAATGGGCTCAGAGATGAGCAGTTCAGAAGCACAGGGATGTCATGGCCTGTGGCATGTGGGTGTGGCTACAACAGGGGCTGTGTGGTAGGGAATGTAGCTGGAGAGGAAGAGCCCAATTGCTCAGGGCCTGATGTGTCAAGCTAAGAAGTGGGGCCTTGTGAAGGAGAATGGGAGCCGTACCATTTTTTTTAAAGACGATCAAAGACATTTTTATAGGTGTGTTTTGTTTATTCCATCGAGGGTAATTGGTGAGAAGGAACAAAAGGGAGGTAGGACTGAGACAGGAAGCTATCTAGGGAAGACTGAAGAGATGGGTCATTGTCCTAAGCAAGGAGGGCAAGAATGGAGAGTATAGGACAAACTGGAGAGACACCATGAGTAGACTTGACAAGTCTTGGCTCCACACTGGAAGCAGCTCAGCCCTAAAATTAGTTCCATTCTATTCTGGCTGAGTTTCCTCTGGCAAAGAAAACCCTCAATCACCACTCCTCAAGTTAACCACTAGGGTTAACAGTAGCTTCTTTTAGTTCCACGGCCTTGGAAGTTTTCTGGTAGGGATTCCCATTATTTACCCAGCAGCCTCACTGGTGCCTGTAATATAAGAGGGAGATTTATAAAGTTAGGTTCGTTACATATTTGTCTTTTTCTAAAACTAATTTTTCCAGCTGTTCATTTTACGTCTCATACAAAGCTTTTCCCCTCCACGTCCTCATGTGCTCCTTTGCTAGACCAACTGAGGAACTGCTCCTCG
Source organism: Panthera uncia (assembly GCF_023721935.1). NCBI lineage: Eukaryota > Metazoa > Chordata > Mammalia > Carnivora > Felidae > Panthera > Panthera uncia. The sequence goes on along the minus strand of NW_026059677.1, from coordinate 2,301 downwards.
GCACGCTTGGCCAAACCCCAGTGGCATGACAACATGTCATAGCGCAAAAAACACTGGGTTGGGAATCGGCAAAATGAGAAATCAAGAGAAATTTGAACTCCAATGATCTCTCGGTGCCTTTCCAGCTTGTACATTGTAAAACTCTACCAATATGGTGTTGGAATGAAGCACCCCACAATTAATCGAGGTCCCCGTCTACTTTTATTTCCACTTACAAGACATTCACCATGTGCTTCTTATTCCCATATATTTCTAGTTTATGTTGGTCTGTTATAAGTTCTCTAAAACAGTTCTCTCTTTTCTATTCAGCTCAGCCAAAGCCTGGGCTAGTATTTATGCTAAGAAGTTGGCTTTTTCTGTCTTATTCCCTTTACAACTGTAACTATAATTTAGTTTTCTTTCTGTTCATGGCTAGTTTTATAGTATAAGAATCATTTTCACATAGAGAAATGACACGGTCCCATTTCTGTTTGCTGCCATCTAATCTCTGTTTTCATGTTCAAAATATTGATATGTAAAAATATAATCTGATCATCAGGGAAACATTTCAGTTTGAATTAAGCTGCTAACTCTTTTTGAAATGGAATAACTCAAGAGGATTTGGAATCTAAACACACAGGTTGGAACCCTCATAAAATGCAGGAGGGAAATGAAGCAAATAAGTTTTTTTCTATTGTTCTTCAAGGAGTAACTCACACAAAGCATGTTAGCTTTCTGTGAAGCCCAAATAAATTAATGAAACAAAGAATCCTTCATTCCTTAATTGGAAGTCCAGTATGGGTTTTGTCTTTCTGCATGCTTTGCAAAATTTATTTAACATTTGTCATCTAGAGGGAGATTCTAGATGGGCCAGATTCTGGTTCTTTCTCTCCAACCTGCAAGCCACTGGACCTTGAGGCTGCTCCTTTAACTTCTAACCTGAGAATGTCCCTTCCCTATTTAGTCGATTGTAAGAATTAGAAGCATTGTAAGCACTTCATCATAAAGCGTTATGCCAATTTAATGTGCTGTAATGAAAGAAATGTCATTTGATAGGAAGCTAGAAAATTCAGTGTCTTATACAGAAATGACTGTAAAAAGAATGATGACAGAGACCTGGGTGTCAGTATTGAAAAGGGATACACCCCAGCACTTGGGAATGTTCTGCTCAGCCTTGACAGCGCTGAAGTAGCGGGAGCCACATGGGTTACTCTGACTGGGTGTTGGCCTCTTGCATAAAGACACCGGGGTCTGTAATTAATGGTGGGCTATGAAGCAATAAGCAAATTCAAAGTGCTGTCATAGTACTTAGTTCCATGTTGCTTTCTTTGTTACATTATGTGATAAATACTCTCCCATAATATAGCAAATCAAATCTCCCAACCATTTTCCTCTTGACAATCTAACAATAAAACTCATTCATGGGCATTAATGAGTATTTATTATTAGCACTTCATTTCTCTCTAAATTCTCAAAAAGCCCTTTATCAACATTTCATTATCAATCCGGACAGTCATCATGTCACCCATATTTTAGAAAATTGCTGTGAGCCAGATGGCAGACTATGAACTAATCAGTCTTAAAAAGAAAGAAAAATTCTGAACTCTGCTTTAGAAAGATAGCAGGTGCCAACTATAAAGTCAAACTCGTACTGGTCCTTATTGGATTTCCATTCACTAAATGCTTCTCGTTTAACAACAGCAAGTGCAAAAATAAACACACAAAAGCAAAACACTAACATTTGATTGTAATGATTAGTATCTAGAATCATTTCATTATCGACACAGTCTTTTCAGGAATCATTTGTCACCTGCTGAATTCTTCCTTCAGGTACCCTTCTCTGATTTAAAATTTAATGCTTGCAAGAGTGCCTGAGTGGCTCAGTTGGTTAAGCATCTGACTGGCTCATGTCATGATCTCACAGTTTGAGCCCAGCATCAAGCTCACTGCTGTCAGCACGGAGTCTGCTTTGGATCCTCTGTTTCCCTCTCTCTCTGCCCCCCCCCCAACTCAAGACATGCACACATGCTCGCTCTCTCTGTTAAAAATAAACATTAAAAACATATTTTAAAAAATAATAAAAAAACAAAATTTAATGCTTACAAACAAGGACTTTGGACAACTAGATCTACTTTAATGTTTTGGGAGGTTGGGTTTTGTTTAAATCATGATATAACCAAAAGTTCTAAATCTTATGCTAATACCAATTCTAACTTCTTCCAGACTGGCACTCTTACGGAAGATGGGCTGGACCTCTGGGGGACTGTCCCTACTGCTGACAACTGGTAAGCACTTCAGTGAAGATGGGATGTGGGATTGGTG
>NW_026059676.1:0-40615 GCF_023721935.1 Panthera uncia | reverse complement strand
CCCCCCCCCCCCCGCCCCCGCCCCCACCACCCGGTCTGGGAAGACACCTCCCGCACGGAAAAAGCACACCAAAACCAGCCAGGCAAACCCTGGCTTCTTGTGCAGATTCACCAAAGACGTCGCACTTGGTGAACGCAGGCTGCTAAGACGTTACCACAGGAAAAAAAAATAACACGTAATGCCACAGAAAGGAGCCATATGCCCGCTGGTGACCTGAAGTAGAAATTTCAACTTCGGAGAGCTCCATCTCACTTAGGCAATTTCACACCGGTAAGCCAAAGGCAGCGCGCGCCTGGCCCTGCTGCGCCACCTCGGCAGCCTCCGACCCCTCCCCGCGGCCCAGGGAAGCCCCCTGCTACCAAACCGCCCTCCGGGTCCATACTAATGAAGACACACAGGCATCCAGCAGCCATTTGCGCGCCGCAGCCAGCATAACTAAGTTCTGGGGCGCCGCGACGCCTTTCCCGGAGAAGAGACCTGGAAGGAGGACCATGAAAAGTGTGTTCCTTCCGGCCTCATCCTTCCCCTAGGAGTTTAAGAACCCGACTGATCCTTTCCTTTCGAGCCTAAAAACGGTTCACTCCCCCCTTCCCCCAAATCATTCTCCGCAGACTAGCCCAAACCCGCGCAAAGCGAGACGCACGCGCGCACCAAGAAAACATCAATTTCCATGCCGGGTGAGGTTCTGTAAAATACATTTCATTTGTCAGTCTTTTCCTCCAGGATTGGCAGGTACGACACACTTTACGCACCGAAGATGCGTGACCGGATTGCAGCCGTTTTTGTGCTCGGACACCAGGGCGGTTTCACCTCCAGGTTACGGATTCCAAACTTAGCTCCACCCGAGCCGAAAATGGCTGGTGCGCCGCCTCCCCTCCCCGAGGCTGCCGAAGCCGTCGCCGGCCCCTGCCCCCTCTTGACCGATCCCCCAAGGACTTGCGTCGGATCGGATCCAACACCTTTCCCCGGCGCGGTAGTGCCGTGCTCTTTGGGGACGCATTGTAGGGTACCCCGATGAAAGACGCGATCCCCTCTCCAGCCCCGTTCCTTGTGCCGCTTTACCTTTCCGCTCGGCACCGCCTCGCGGGCCTCTTAGCCCCTCTCTTCTATCCCCAGGTCCGTGCGCAAACAGCCCCAGACCTCTCCAGCCAGGCTGCATCCGGCCCCGCCGCCAGATCAGCTGCGCCAAAAGGTTAGCGATGCCCCGACGTGACCAAGCCCGCGCCACTGACCCTGGTAGCCGGTAGGGGCACCCCCTAAGACTCCCGTACCTTCTCTGCCAGCCCTCCAAGTACGCGTGATTCGTGGGGAACCGCGGGCGGTCCCGAGGAGGTCGGCTCTGGAGCGCGCGGGCAGGTGCGCACGCTCTTTGCAGTGGACTCCCGCCCCGTGAGCGCCCGGAGAGGGGTGGTGGCGGCCAGGACTAGCGCACAGCCGCGGGGAGCACTGGCGCCGAGGTCCCGCGGCTCCAAATTGGCAGCGCTGGGACCTGGGCTCCAGGCTCGGAGTGTCTTAAAGCGCCGCGCGCGACTTTTCCCGGAGCCGGCAGTCTCCGGAGTTCTCGCCCAATCCCGGTGTGATTACTTTTCGCACATTGCAACAGTGTCGCTACGGCGCGGCCGCTCTCGCACCGTGAAAGTTGGCGCGCGCACCTCCGAACCACGTTTCGGGCGCCTGCCAAGGCCAACCGGTTCGAGGCCAGTGTTTAAGAGGGGGGAAAGAGCGCATGAAACAAGTGACTTACCCGTGCCTTTTCGGTGTGCAGCTGGAAACCTGGGGCGCGCCGGGGATTCTGGGCGCGCGTCCTGGACACCAGCTCGGAGACCTCAGGCTGTCTCCAGCCCGGCGCCAGGAGCGCACCGTCGTGCAACAAGCCTTTGGCCACCTGGGCGCCCCCGGCGCCGTCCCGGAGCCCAGGGGAGCCTTTCCCAGTCTGCCGGCGGCACCCCCACCCACCTCCCGGGCTGGCTAGCTGAGCCTGCTGTCTTCCCGCCTTCCTCCTAACCTGCCTCTCCTTCTCCCTCCTCTCCTCCCGCGGGCTCCCACACCGACCCCAGGCTTCCCCAGTTTAGCGGTGGGCAACTAACCTGAGTCAAAGAAAACAAGGAGAATCTGGACGGCGTCCTCCATTAGTGACGCCGGATGGGGATGGGTCCCCTTTTGGAAGGGGACTCCGGGGATGGGTCGCGGCGGGTGGGCTTCTTCGGCTTGCAGCGGCGCTGCTGCTTCTTCTTCTCCTTTGGCTCCTCGGACTCCTCGGGGTCCCTCGGATCCTTGTCCTCGGGCTCGGGCTCGGGCTCCTCCCCCTGCCTGGGGTTCTGGGGCTCCTGAGTGCTGGGCTGCGCGCGACTCGGGGAGGCGTCGGGGCTCCGCAATCTCAGAGCGTGCAGACGCTCGGTGAGAGATTGGCCGAAGGTGGTGTGCTTGGGCACCACGGGGCCGCGCTCGTCCTCGGGCTCGGTCTCGGGCTCAGTGGCGGGGGCGGTCTCAGGCTCGGTCTCGAAGTCGGTCTCGGATTCGATTTCAGACTCGGTCTCCGTCTCGCTCTCGGATTCGTAGTCAAACTCTTCCTCGTACTCTAGGCACTCGGGGAGGGACAGCTCGAGGTCTGCCTCCTCGTGCTCGTGGTCAGATTCGGGGGGCTCGGGGAACGCCTGGGCGGCAGAGCGGTGGTGGGCGTTAAGGAAGCTCCGGCGCTGCTGGGCGGCCGCGCGCTGCTGGGCGCGGGCGTTGGAGGTGGCAAGGGCGCGGAGGAGCGCGATGGAGCAGGAGAGCCAGAGGAGCGCGGTGGCTGCCCGGCGGCCGATAGGTGGGCACAGATCGTTGTAGTTGTGGCGAGCTCGGCGCCACTGCTGAGCCCGGGACCTACGATCCATTCTCTTAGGCGCACACCGGGAAGCCCACCCGCCCTCTGGCTCTGCAGAGAGCGGCTCCGATGCGCATCGGCTGCTGCAGCCGAAAAGGGTGCACCCCACGAGGTGAGAAGCTGGGTCCGGAGGTCCCAGCCCCACCTCGGTGTGAGGGGGAAAAAGGGAAGCACCTACCTTCCTGACCACTCAACTTTCTAAAGCTCCGCGCCTCCGCTCGCCTCTCTGAGCAAGAAGAAGGGATGGGGAAAGGGGGAAGAGAGAGTCTGTCTCCTCCCAGGCTCCTCTCTCTAAGTCTCAGACTCTGCGGTCTAAGACCCGGGAGAGGTGCCTCCGCTGGTCCTCTCGCCTGGGAGAGGAATGAGGAGACTGAGGCGGGGAGGGACGCGGCGGAGAGGTTCTGCAAAGTTGCGCGCCCGGACTTCAGCCGGGCATGTGCAGTAAGGAGGCGGGGGCGCCTCCCCGCGAGCTGCGCTGTGGCGCTGAGCCCGTGGCGCAGACCCTAGTGGGCCGGCAGGTGGCAGGAGGGAACCTTGTTTGGAAGGATTGGGGCGAAGCGAGGGGCGGGGGCCCTGGCGGGTGCCAAGGAACAAAACGAGTGAGCGAGCTAGCCACAGGTTAGGGTGGGTATGGGTTCTCCGAGGGGGTCCATACCCCTCCTCGGCTCCAGCATCCTCGGTAAAATAAAGCTGAAAACCAGACCGCTAAGTTGCAGATACTCGGCGGAATGAAATGAGGGTCTCTGCGTGGGTATTAATGATCCAGCCACAGGCGATTTCCAAGGGCTTAATAGTTTGAGGATGGTAACCTCAGGCAGTCATTAATCAGGAAACCACCTTTGGCGGATCTGTTCCAGAGACTGTAATTAAGAGCGTTTGGGAAAAATACTCCCCCCCCCCCCTCCAGTCTCAACTGGTTAATTACCTCATGGACTAACAAGCATCTTGCCAAGGAAGGGCCCCACAGGCGGGGTGATGGGTTGCAAGTCCACAAACCCATCAGTGGACCGCCATGAGCTCTGGCTGAGATCGGGCGCTGGAAGACAGACTTTAATTAGCTGGAACCACTAGTTAAGAGAAGTCGTTCGGAGCTGATATTCAGCAGGTCTAGTCAGTTCTCTGCCCCTGTGGGGCGCTGCAGGCTGGTCAGCTATCAAGCAGATCTCATGGGGTACCCCTTAAAGCTCTTTCGTTTCATACAGAGATAGGTTTTCAACAAAGCTAATTCATTCGGCAAATATTTATTGACTGCCTAGCATGCGCCCGGCTCTGCTCCAGGTGCTGGAGTTAAAAAAAAAAGAAAGAAAGAAAGAAAGAAAGAAAAACGAAAACTTACATTAATTAAGGAAAGGCTAGTTAGGACTAATCTGCTGGTAATCAGAACGTTAAACGACTCAGAATCCCTCCTTGCCCACCAATGCTTGATCCAGCTCGGGTTCTGCAGGAGAAAACTATCGGGTAATGAGAGTCTCGGGGCTAGGTGGTGGCTACCCACCCTAGACCCTGTTGAACCCCGAAGGCTAAAAGGTTGGAGGAAATGAATACATCTCTTTCTCAGCCCTGCAAAACCAAATGCGTCCTCCTGAAGGGGGATCCCTGGAGTTATTATATCTTTGCTCAGGAAAGGATGGTCCTCCGGAAGCTTTTGAGTTCCCTCTGTGATCCGACCGCTTCTTCTGGGTTGTGGACGATGCCTTCCCTGGTGAGGTGTGGACCACAGTGGTGTAATTCAGAGCCAAATCGTCTTCCTAGAGGCCCTGGATGTGTCAACAAAGTTGCTCTGCCTGGGACAGGTGGGGTTTTGCTGGTTTGTTTTGCTTTTGTCTTTGACTCAATATGGGGGGGCTTTGGAGAGGCATGACCTCTCATTAATTCTGGTTTCCCTTTCGAGCTTGTCTACCAGGCTTTCCCTCCTGGTGCTCCCTTCTTGGTGTCTAAAGAGTCCTGCCTGTCTCTACAGCAGTTAGGCGGCCTGGTGGAACTCATCCTCATATATCGCCAGCACCATGCCCGCATACAGCTGTCAAATCCAGAGTATAGACCTTAGCAAGATTCTAGCCACCGCTTTTGCCATGTTGAGGTTTTTTTGTTTGTTTCTGCATCTTGGCTGGGGACATTCTAGAATGTTCCTGACCTGGCTTCTTGGCTGTGTCTCCCTTGCATCTTGTGTTCTTCGAGTTAGTTTGTGGCATTCAAGTACTGATTGGTCTAATCAAGTGGCATTGATTTGGCAAACCCCATACAAGGACACATGTCTGTAGTCTAGCTGTGCCCCACTCTCACACTGTGCAGAGAAACTGAAAGCGTTTTACTGTCACAAGTGCCTGGCTCCCACCATCATGTGGAAATTAGTGTGGGACGCCGGACGGGCTGTTTGGAGCCGCCCAGCTCAAATCCTTCTCGCTCAGCCCCCGGTGAGGAGGGACGGCTCTAAAGGTTTTACTCACGTTGACCCACCTGCTTTATTCGTTTCAATTAGCGCAGCCTCCCTGACGGTGTAAGGAACATAAAGACATCGTTCAAGTGGTTTTTCAAGGCACACTGGGAAAAAAAAAAAAATCAGGAATATGTGGGTGCTGGTGAATGCCCTTTCAATGGAGACGAATGCCAGCTGTCAGCAACGAGGTGGATTATGATTCTTTAGGGTTCATAAGAAAGTACTCCATTTTTCAGAAGGAGTGCTCTATGCCTGTAATGGAGATGGCAGCCGCGAGCCGATCCACTAATACAGATACACGGAGATTGCCTGCGTTATTAACAAATGTGTGTTACATAATACGTATTTTTGGACTAGATTCTGCATTAGTAATGCACTTTCTTTGCAAGATGCATTTTAATCAGCAAATGAACATTTAACAAAACACTGCATTTTAGAGCCCCAGTCCTGTACGGTTACAAATACATTTCGGTACGCATTCCGCACGGGCTCCTGGAGCGGCAGGACCGCACTGAAATACCGTTCCATCTCCCACTTAGGGCCGAGGTCGAGCAAATGGATCTGGGCAGAAAATGCTGTTTAAAATGCATTACGTGCATGACTTTAAAAAGTGCTTGCTGCAGAGTGAATTTCAAAAAGGAGCAAGCCAGTGATGAACGACCTCGTGTTGTTAGCAGGCTAAGGAGCGAGGGGCTCTGTCTGTCTGCCGGTAAATAAAGTGTGGTCATATGTCACCTTCGCGCTCTGCCGGAGGGAGGCTCCTCAACCTGTCGGACGGGAAAGCGTGGTTCCCAGCCCATCAGAGCATCATACAATAAGGTTCTGATTGGGATGAATTGTGGAGAACATTGTCTTCAGCCCCTTAAAGGATTGTCCTGTGGAACGGGCACTGAGATGTATTTTACGTGGCTGCAGAGGCCAAAATTCTAAGCTATGGGTAGTAGTTACAACAGGCAGATTTCAGCTCAACCCCGGGAAGAATATTCTAACAATTAGGGCCCTGAAATGGAACGGCTGTCAGGAAGCAGTTGGCTCTTTGTCAGAAGCGGTGTTAAATCAAAGGACAGATGAGCACATATTGGAGATGTTTTCCGTGGGACTCATGAGCCGGGCAGAGTTGGAACTTGATGCGTGCCAAAGTTCTTTTCAACTCGGATTCTGATTCCATGAGAGGCATTTGGAGACCTTGGGAGAGGGGCTGGGGGCTCTACTGATGGACATGCCCTTCCGAGTCTGCTTCTATTTTAGAAGCATTTGAAAGTGCGTGCGGCTCAGTGACAGGAAGGAATGTTCGGGTGGCAGTTTCGGGACATGAGCAAACAGGTGTATGCGATGGAAGCGGCCGTCCGCTGTGCGCGGCTTTCATGGCCGGGTCCGGGCTCTGAGGCGCTTGGCTCCACAACTCCCTTGTCGGAGCAAAGAAGTGATGAAGTCTATTAACTGTACTCCTCCTCTGCCTCCCAGAGCCGTCCCGGAAATTAGGAATGAAATTGACTCTTCAGCCATGAGGAGTTGAGTCACTTCCGTGAGCGGGATGCTGTCGCAGGCACCGTGGGGGGGGGGGGGGGGGGGGGGGAAGGGCGAAATCGGGGGGGGGCCGCGGTCCCCCCCCCCCCCCCCCGACACGCGTGCAGCGCGAGGTGCCCCCAAATTCTAAACAGGGGGCTGCCAACAGGTGCCGAAATAACAAATCCTACACGAGGTACATAAGCTGCTGAGGGAAGAGGCTGAGGAAGTGTTTATGCGAGCAGAGGGGGAGTTCATCTGGTGGGTTTCTGAAAAAGGTGGGTTTTTTTCTTCCCCCCTCGTCTGACTTTGGAGATTTTCTTGTTTTGTAAGAAGCTGTGAGAGGCTGGCTCTCAGTCCATCTGTTCTGTGTGCCTACCGTGCACGAGCTGTCGCTCTGGGGGAGACCGAGATGGAGTACGGGGGTTCTCAAAAGGCTTGACAGGCTCTTGTCACGGGTCCCCTAGACACCAACACAGCTTCCGAGATGAGACATGAGGTAAAAGATCGGTTCTGTTCTGCCAGGGGAGCGGGTATAGTCACGCTTGAACGTATTGTGTGGGTTTTTTTTGTTTTTGTTTTTGTTTTTGTTTTTGTTTTTTTTGGACAACCGTTGGAAAGGACTGCTTGTCAAGATGGAGAGCTTTACAAACTTTCTTTTGGGTAGAAATGAATTCAGGGAGTTTAAAGTATCCCCCACCCCTGCCCCGTGGCAGTGAGCCGCAGAGGCTCAGGCCCGCTGAGAATCTGGTGCTGCCCCTCCCACCTGGCCCCCAAAGAGGTCTGGGTACAGTACAGAAGCATTTGGCTCACGTCTCTGGGGCGCTGTTTTGCTGTCATTCAGACCGCAGTGGTATCGATGGGCTCTCACCAGTACAAACCGTGACAGTCCCAAGCTCCTGATTTTGCGATTTGGGGGGAATGCCATCTGGAGCTTCAAGCAAACGATAGGGGGAAAGTAACCTTCTTTTTGACCCGTCGGGATTGTGTCCGGGCCATCGTTGGGGTTATGGCACCCTGTGTATGTCCTTTGTTTTTACAGGGAGCCAGGATCAGAAGTGAACCCTCCCTGTTCCCGTGTACAGAGCCGTTAGGAGGTGTCTTCCCAGAGTGGCCTTTGGGCCACTTGGGTTTGTGCTGTACCAAGGTTCTCCCGCCGATCCAACACCCGCCCACCAGCCTCCCTGCCCACCCTCCTCTGCCACAGGAGCGATTTCTAGGCTCCTGATCCAACGGGAAGGGTCTGGAGACAGAGCATAAGCTTGGGCCTGCAGGTCCTTGTTGGTCACGGTGCCTGCCTTGCCCTGCTCTGGCCCTAGCTCTCCGCTTCCATATGGTCCCTGGTTCGCACTCTGGACTCTGGCCACTTGCCTGGCTTCGTCCTGTCGAAATCGGGTCGGGTTCTGCCCATCTGCCCACCCCCAACTGACACTGTAGCTCGTCTGGTTGTTTCCCACGGCCGGCTGACACCTCAGTGTCCCGAGTCGCCCGCAGTCCGGGCGGTTCTGGTCTCAGACGTGCCCCCTGCCCTGCACACCAGGCTCGTCCTGTGGCTGGCGGGCTGCTGCTTGCAGAGGACCGGGCCACCCGGAACGTCCTCCGCTGCGTGGCTTTACCTTGCGTCCCGCTCTCGTGGCCACCCCACCTCTTCCCCCAGCCAGCAGCACTGACACGGAGCCTCAACATTGTTTTTCTCCCATCCGCCGAGACTCTGACTCACCCCTTCAGACTTGGTGGGGGAGTGAGCAAGCGAGCAGCGAGCCCAGAGGGGAGAAACTCTTAGTTGGTGTCGTGGTTCAGGCTCACGCTCATAGAAACCCTTTCCGCTCGAGCTCTTCAAAATATGATTAGGCCAATTTTACACATCTAGTCACTGAGGCTCTGGCAGATTGGGACTGTTTCTATACGTGCGAAGTGAAGTGGGGAATCGAGGCAATTATCTTCAGGCAAATGGCTCTGGGCTCTGTAATCAGGCCGTCCTGGTAACGGGGGGAATCAGCCTCATTCACTGTAGCGCTGCTTTGAGTTCAAGAGGATTCGAGGCATTGTTTGTTGTTTGAGCCGGGCTTTGTTTCTCCAAAAGGCGGTCGGTCGGTCGGTCTGGTGAAGCTGCATCCGGCCCGGCACAGGTGTCGGGGTGTGTGGCTCCCTTTGGTTTTGCGGGGCGCCGATGCGGCGCTGCATGCAATCCACGGCGCCCACCTCCGCTTCCTGTGGGGCGGCCCCGGGTTCGCCTTGTCTTTTCCCCCCGGCCCTTCCCTCCTCCCGAGACACGCGGCCCCGGCGATCTCCAGGCCCGTCCCCGTGCGGGGACCGTACAGATTCCAGGGGGGCCCACGGTTGGGACACCACGCCGCACGTGCTAAAGGCAATGTCCTAAAACTCGGGAGAATAACACAGCAGAAGTGAGCAAAATCAGAAGCGAAAACTCCTAGCCCGGCCGTGGCGTCTCCCCCTTCCACTCATGGTTTTGGCTGCAGATCATTGTCCGTTGGGAGTTTTTCCCTTTGCTGGTCTAGACGCGGCCTCACGGCCAGCCGTCTCTTCCCCCACGGAACGAGAGAAGACTCGTGTTTTTCCAACGCGCAGGGGTCTCTTTTGCTTTGAGGCCGGTGCAGACTTCAATCCCAATTGCCCTTGAGAACAGTCCTTGTCATTAGGAAGCTAACCAGCAGGTAACCCGGGCCGCGTGGGGCCTGCTGGGTGACACGGGGCGCAGGGCCCTGGCCAGGGAGCCCGGACGGAAGATCCGTGTCCGTCCGCCTCTCACATCTCCCTCACCCACACTCGTGCTTAGAGTCCGACAAGAGGATGTCATTAATAAACACGCCAGCAAGGAGACAGTGGGGCTTGAGATGGCCGTGGGAAAACACAGAGGAAGCAGAAGGTGTTTTTTTTTTTTTTTTTTTTCCGATTGTCGGAAACCTTCATCTTTGTCGCTTTGAAATTTCCTGATGTTGCTTAATTAGTTAAACCTAAAACTTCCTGTCCACACTTGAGATAAGAGGGTTTTGAAAAACATCCAGCCAGACTATTGTGGCATAATGTGGCTTGTGTATTTTTTTTTTTTTTTTAAAGCTGATAGCTAGTGTATTCCTGCTCCGTTTGTTAGATCGTAACATCTTTCCCCAGTGTTTTACTGTGATTGGTTTACAGCCTTAATGATCATCGTTTTATACTGTATTTTAAGATCTGCTGGGGCAAATGCCTTCTTATGGCATACTATCTCAGAACCCTCTGATAGTTTTGCCCATTTATTTTCCTCTAGAATTTAAGAACCATTTTTATCAAGTTCTGTAATGACCTTGTTGATATTTTGACTGGAATTGCATTCACTCTATAAATTAAGTTGGGGAAGACTGTCATCTTTTCTGCATTTAGCCTTAGGCCCCAGTATGACCTCACTCTTCATTTACTTGAGTTTCTGTCTCTCTCATTAAGGATTTGTGTTTTCTTGACATGATTCTGGTACATCACATGTAGAGTCTGAGATGTGAAAATATATCCTGTATCTCCCAAGCATTTGCTACTTGTGTTGCCATTGTGAAAGGGCTCTCTTTTTTTATTATATTTTCGGGCTGTTTATTATGTGTTTATAGGGACAGTATTGATTTGGGGGCGTTTTTCTCAGATTCGGCGACTTTTAGAATTGGTTGGTTTATGAGGCAGCCAGCAGCCTGCTCAAGCAAACCCTCAGTGAAGGGTGCAGAGGATTTTGTCGAAGGGATTCCTGCGTGAGGGAGAGAGGTGAAGTCAGTGATCCTTCCTTCCTTCCTTCCTTCCTTCCAAGATTTTAAGGAATCTCTACACCCAAAGTGGGGCTTGAACTCCCACCCCAAGATCAAGAATCCCAGGCTTCCTGACCGAGCCAGCCAGGCCCCCCCCCCCTGCAGACTGTTCTTGATAATGGAATCTACATAAGCTTCCTTCCTCTTGGTATTTCACTGTCCTCTCTTCTTGAATCACAATAGATAGTAATTTGAGTTTTTTGTTTTAAGATTTTTGAGAGTTTTTTAGGTTTTTTTTTTCAAAATTTTGTTTTCATTTCATTTTTTTAAACGATTTTACTTAACATTAAAAAAAATAAGTTGGCAACCCTAGGTTGGCAGCTCACATTTCTTTGACATTTTAGCATTGTCTGAAATCTCTAAATCAGGAACTTCCAGCCCATGTCCTCTTGGACTGTATAGTTTGTAATATTTGGTCATTTTGGGCTTTTTTTTTAAAAGGTCTTTAAGACGTGTATTATTTTTGAGAGAGGGAGGGAGGGAGGGAGGGGCAGGCTCCCGAAGCAGGCTCCAGGCTCTGAGCTGTCAGCACAGAGCCCGATGCGGGGCTCGAAGCCAGGAACCGGGAGATCATGACCTGAGCCAAAGTCAGACGCTCAACCGATTGAGCCACCCAGGCGCCCCTGGGCTTCTGTTTTTATTTAAAAATAAATTTGGTGTATTCTTCTGGTCAGTCATGTCATTTCGTCAGGTTGATGTTTTAGGTCTTCTCACCCTCCCTAGTGCCTCTCCGTGCTCTCTGACGGCAGAGTAGAGTCCTTCCTCCTTTACTAAAGAGGGGATGGGATGGGGACATCCTCATGGTGTTTCTTTTTTTAAAGGGGTTTTCTCTCAATGTCCTTTCTTTGACAGTATTTAGGTGACTTTTAAGAGAAAACAAGGTGGCATCTCCTGAGAGGGCCCCAACAGAGAGGTGGAGAGGGGTAAGAGGTGAGAAACCAGACTGGGGACCAGATGGGCCTGGATGTGCGTCTTGTACCCTTTGCTTCAGAGCTGACCGGTGGCATTAACCTGTCTGGCTTTTCGTCTCCTCAGTTGCAAAAATGGCCTTTTAAAGGTCCCCAAACCCCTGCCTTCCAGGGTTACCGAGAGGATCAAATGAGGAAAAGAGATAGAGAGTGCCTAGCAGCGGGTCTGTAACAAGCAAACTCCGAACCAGTCGTTTGACTGGTGGCAGCTGTCACTGACCGTGGTGGTCGGGATGATGGTGGTGGCGAAGGTGGTGGCAAAGGCCAGTAGGCAGGAGAGCGATGGTAAAGATGGGAAGGAGCCCAGTGAGAAAGCACCTGCTGGAAAGTCGGAGAGGCCGATCACATCGGGTTTTGTCCATACACGTTTCCGGTTCCCCTGTGGTGGCTTCTGTACATGGTTTGAGGTCCAGAAAGGCACCGAGGACCCGCTACGGACGCGCTGGGCACCAGGAATATGCTGGATCAGACTTGTTCTCTCCACTTGGTGCGTTCAGTGGGGGATCTGGAAATAATGAATCATCATATTAAGGAGAGTGTTGTTGCAGCCCAAGCTAAGGGCACTGGAAAAGAAACGTGTTTTCTTTTTTCAGAGTGTACGGGAGAGGAAGCTGTCCTAGATTTGGGCATGTCAGGGAATACTTCCCTGAGAAAATGATACGTGCACACTTGAGCCGTGAACTGAAGGATGAGCATGTGGCGGCAGGGGGGGGGGGGGGGGGGGGGTGCAGTTCCAGGGCAGGAATAGCGTGTCCGCGGGCCCTCTGCTGGGAGGGACCGAACGCGTGAGGGGAACCTGCAGAAGGTCAGCGCGAGCATGGGGTACAGAGTGAAGTGAGTCTGGGGGGTGGACAGGGGCTGCCATGTCGGGCCTCTGGCCCGCCAGGACGACGTGTAGTCTTGTGTGTTGAACGCCCTTAGGATGGTGGGAAACCCTTGTCCTGATGGCCGGGAGGTGCCACAGTCCAGCCGTCTGTTTCAAAAAACTCTCTGGCCGTGGGCTCGGGGGCTGGAATTTGAAGGAAGCTAGAGATGATGGGAGTAGTTGGGTCTACGGAAGGTCGATGGTTCTATAAATGCATAAAACCAGTGGTAGTGAGAGTGGCCTTGAGAGTCACTTGGGAAGTCGACTAGCACGGCTTGGCAGCCGCATGGATTCAGGGAGTCCGCTGTGTGAGGAAGGATGCCTGGCCAGAACCAGAGGGAAGCCCGTGCCTTTCGCTGAAGGCGCAGGGGTGGGGAGTAGGGTGAGTTCTGTCCCTGGCTCGTTGAGCTAGAAGTGCGCCGCACGACCTGTGAGGAGGAATCCACCAGGCAGAAGGATGGGGCGGGTCTAGAGCCCCGGGGGGAGGCGCTGGAGTGGGAGCGGAGGAGTCTAGTGGGAAGGGCAGTACAGGAGAGGCCCCCAAGTTGAGTTTCCAGCCAGAGTCATTGTGGATAGAAGCTGTCCGGTGCTGCGAGGGACTGGAGGTCGAGTCGTAGCCCCTTGGTCGTTCAGGTGAGGAAACGGAGGCTCGGAGAAGGCGGCCCTGCTGGTTTGTGGCGGAAGCCCTCCTAGACTGGGTTCTTCACCGTCCTGCTTCGGTCCCCGTGCGGCACACCAAGTGGAGTATCTTCACGGAGACACAGAACGTGAACCGAGGGCTCGGATGTCCACCCCCCTGATAGCAGATCTCTTTTTTGTTAGCATCCAAACGGACAGTTCACAGCTTCGCCTTCCCCTCTTGATCACTTTAGAACTGACATTCTGCCGGCTCCTTATTAAAGAAAGAGCAAAGCAAGAGCTGGCTGGGAGTGGTTTCAAAGCTCGAAATAGAACTATACCATGCCCTTAATTCTCAAGCCTGGCAAGGCCCACACGGCAGCCGGGAAGGACTCGGGCAAGGTTAAAGCTAAGATCATTTGGCGACACTCTTTTCCTGCTGGTTATTCAAAACTCCGGCCAAGTCCCAGAGCACCGGTTATCACTCAAAGGTGGTCCCCAGGATAGGGGGATTACGTGCAAGAAGGGCAAATCCGTCGTTCTCAGGACCCTTTTTCAAGATGCCTCCTCTGTGAGACCGGTGAGGTGTCAGCAGCTTCTCCCGTCTGTTACTTTAAAAAAAAAAAAAGCAGTGTTTAATTACACGCAGAGCGTGTGGGTTCGGTTTATCATAAATAAGTTGATAATACAGACTGGGGCTAGGGCCAACGTCGGCTTTAATGGCCTGCCCCCACCGGCCGTGGTCTCCATACTCCACCTCTCAAATTCCCCCGAGGCTACCAGCTTCACGTAGAAAAATGCCTTGTCGCAAAAAACACAAGTCACGTTTCTGTCACTTGGCAGAGTCAGCTTGGAGGCCCTTGGTTGGTTCACCCCGGATCTCCCTTGTTCTTTCCAGTCGTCACCCTGTCATCTCTGGTCCCGGTAGGAGACCGTTGACAGTCACTTCCCAATTGATGTCCACTTTGGCTTATTTCTCCTCGGTCCCCTGTCCTGGCACACACTTCTGGGCACACGTTTACAGGGGTTTCTCTAGGGTCAATCTTAAGCGGTAGGACTGGTAGGTCACGGGTAGACACGGAGCTTTGACTCAGTTTTCCCTTTAGTACAAGACTGCCAGTCTGTCCCCACCAGCAGTGTGTGTCTGTCCTCACACCACCCAGTTGCTCTGGCCAAGAGAGCAGTGACACCAGGTCTGTGGCCAGAGCCCCTCCAATTTGGAGCCAGATCCTGGAGCTGTTTTCCTGAGGGCCATGACCTTGGCGGTTGAACTTCAGTGAGATAGATTTCCCAGACCTGCCACCAAGGGAGGTGGGGGGAGACCTCACTGAGGGAAACGAGGCGAGAGGCCGCCGAACAGCCTCTGCGTCCAGTTTCTTCAAGTTCTTACGAAGGGGACGCAGTTCTCGGAGACACAGCATCGACACACCGCTCTTGCCGGTGTCCCCTCGGGAACTCTAAGCAGTGCTCTGATCACGTGATCATTTTGAACCTGCTTGGCAGACGTCCTCCCCCGATCCCTGATCTAGACAGTTTAGATTGGGAATGACCACAATTGAAAGAATGCTCTCCAGCCAGCCTTTGAGATCGAGGCCCCTGTCCCCCGCCCTCCTTCCTGCCCGGCTCGTTGCCGGCATAGACGAGGTAGTCACAGCGCATAACCAGAGTTCCCTTATGATTTATCATCCAACACGGACATTTTTGAGCGTGAAAAGCCGCGGTAACTGGAGGGAGTGCTGGCGTCACGGGTTAACCAGGGCTTTCCTGCAAACTGAGTTGTAGGGGCGTCCTAGGTTTTCTTAATAGTGATATTAGTATTGTTATTAATATGATAACATTGTTACATATATACATAAAGTTAATGACATGATTAACATTGATATTACTTTTAGCATGTTTAAAAGAGTAACTTCCCATCTCCAACTAGTTTTAAAATAGGCTTCTCTCCGAAGAGAGAAAGGTCTGCCGTGGGAGCCCCTGTTAGTTAAACTGGTTGAACTCTCTGCATGAACAGGGAAATTTGCCCAACTGTGTTTCTGAAGTCATGGTGGAAACGCAAGGAAAAGAGCAAACTGGGGAGAAAGAAAACAGGAACTTTCTCTGAGACCTTTCCTGGGGGTTTCTGACCGGAGAGCCGAGGTAAGTGACCACATGGTTGTTGGGGGCTTGGTTCAGCATCAGCGGCCAGGACTCTGGGCCCCTCCTCCCCGCTCCCCCACCCCCAACCCACGCACTCCATGCTGAGGGCCCAGTGTACCCTCTCTAGCAGGGCCATTGGAAGTGCCCAACACGTGGCTTGCCTGGAACAGAGAAGGTGGGAGGTGGCCTGGAGTATGGAGGGAATGGCCATTTTTAGGCAGAGAATGTAGTCAAAAACTCTCTGACTTCAAAAGTACTATAGAAATTAGAAAAAAATCTATAGTCCTTTAGAAGTATTGAGATCCTTGCTCAAACTTCAGTTGTTTCCATACTAGCTAGATGATTTTTGCCTTATTCCCGTTCTATAGCTACGCTTCACGGGGTTCTTTAAATCAACTTGCTGTATTTATGTAAATGAATTTAGTTTTAAAGGAAAATTATTCCAATATCACTTGGCTTCTGGCTAAGAATTTTTTAAATGCGCAAGGAGATAAATGCATAGCTCTTAAAATGGACAGCATTGGCTCTTGGCCCCTTAGAATCCCCTCGGCACCGCCTTCGTCCGGGGCGGCCCTGTCTTCCCCGCAGCATGCAGTGAGGGGCTGAGTCCGTTCATCCACCGGGGAGAATCCCCGACTGGACCCTAGCAAAGATAGCATGACAGGTGGACTTCCTGTCCTGTGTGCCGTATTCTTGCCAACAGGCGTTTACCATCGAGGGGGACGGAGATTTCGACCCTAGTATCTAGTAAGGCAACTCCTGGCTGAGGAGGTGGTGGGAAGGAAGAATTCTGCTTCAAACCCGCTGAAGCCTGTTGAGCTCCGACAGGACTGAATTACTTGGGGCATATTTTCTTTCCATGACATTTGCCTTCTAATAATAAATCGACAGATGTAGTTGTCTTGATCTGCCTTTACCGTGACATTTGCCGTCACCTCACGTGTTTTTGTTTTCAGACGCAGCCAAGAAACAGGCTTCTCGGTGAGGCTTTAACCCATGCCCTTGGCCTCCGCAGAGCTCTGTCCCAAACAACGGGAGCGCGAGCCCAGGCACCTTCCACTTCCTGCCGACGTGCCTCGCAGGGGCCCACCCACTCCCCCGCTTTGTGCTGAGGCCTTTTCTCTCATGAGGGGCTTTTCCGGGGATTTGGGGCGGGGGGGAGGTGGCTCTTTTCTCCCATCATGTGCTTGGTTCTTGAGTGGATGCCAGAAAATGCCAGAAAAGAGCCTGTGCCTAAAAGTACAGATCCAGAAGTGGGGTAGGATACGCTTTTCAGACAGGTCAAAGGCAAGCAAAACTAGGCTAATACGTGCACGATAAAAGCAACACGTTCGAGGCACGCGTGTGATAAACCGGAGATTTGTGGCTCTGCTCCTTTGGCACAGAAGGTGGGCGAGGGCGGGGGAGAAAGGCTGTCCAGTAGATGCGGTTCCCGGCTGTGTCTTGCTTAGGTTGGCTCATTGTGTGCTTGTAAGTCCTAAATTTAAAAAGTATGTGTTGAGACGGTCTCCATGGGTCAATGGAATGGGACAGTTGAAATGAATCCAGGGCATGCGGGGAGGGGACCCGTCGTGTCCCGGCCGAGGACGTGGTTTTCGGGCCAGGCTGTGACCGGCCGGCGCACCGGGGCTCCGCTCCCCGCCTGCCCTTTCTTTCATACCAAGTGAGAAGTGTTCCTGGCACGTGCTAGGTTCTCAGCAGTTTGTTGGGGTTTTTTTCCACACATGTGTTGTGAATATGCGTTGGGTATTTTTGAACGTCGAATTCAAATTTTGTTGCGTTTTGGTTGACTCTTTTCTCACGTGCGTACTTTTAAACTTGTCAGCCTGTCGTTACGGAGGTTTCCAAGCGTGCAGAGGTGGAGGTGAGACCCCGGGGCCCCGCACAGCTGCGGTAGCCTGTCAGCGACTGCTGCCTCCTTCACCCCTCCGTCGTCTTTGGGTGTCTTTTTAAGGCCTGGCCCGGAAATCCTACCGTTGCACCAGCTCTTTCTGGACTCTTCTGGGGTCTGGAAGCCAGTGTCTTCCCCGCAAGGAGAGCAAGTCAGGTAGCTGAGCCTGCTCCCCGGCCCTCCCCCGACCCCCGAGGCACTCCATCCCTGCACGGATCTAGGGCACCCTCGCGAGGAGAGGAGACGCCAACCCCTGGAGCCCCAGGAACCTCCTGGAGCCACCGCCCCTCTCCTGGGTCCCCCGGTAGAGGCCCCCACATTGATCGCTGGACACTTTTCCGATTCCCAAAGTAGCGCAGACCCGTTTTTGGTGACCAGGCAAATCCCGGCTCTGCTCTTTCTAAAAGAATGCACATTTGGAACATACAGAGCCCAAATCAGTGTGATGTCAGTTGTCACTGTCCGTGTGGAAAGATTTGGCCATGGCCAGCTGCCGGGCCTCTTCGCGCTGTATTAATAGCAGGGCCGTGGGGCCCGATGGGGTCGGAAGCCAGGGAGAGGGGAGGGACAGCTGTGGCGGACATCACACCATGCTCCAGGCATGTGCTCCCGTGTCACGGGCACACAGATGGCCCACACCTTGCCCTGCCGCTCAAAGCCCCCCCCAGGCCTGTGCCTTCTTCTCCTTGTAGGGTCAGGAATGGGCTCCGGCGGACGGTGCACTTGACAGAGGAGCCAAATTAAGATGGGCACGATTGGAACAGAGGGTTCGGGTGGCCCCGTGTTGTTCTGGGTCAACTTACGCTTTTACTGGAAGCACAGGCATGTGCCGGCCGAACGAGGCGGTGGTATTTAAACAGCTGGGGGTATTGGGTTCTATATGCCAAGGCTGGACAGATATTTTTAAATGTCACAGGCCAAATGGAACCTGCGCTGGCACCGGCCAGAGGGGCAGGGGGATTTGGAGGACACCGCACCACCGTGGCTGGATATGGTCCGGAGAGCGGGGGGGGGGGAGGATTAGTGCCTGGGAAGAAGCCCAGCGCGTGAGGTTCAGCGACGACAGAGCGGGAGGGTCATTTGAGTAAGCGGTAGGCGCCTGGCGGGTGGGGTCAGGGGCAGGCGGACATGTGTGGAAACGCCAAGGACTCGTCCAGAGCTGGGAGGTCAGCAGGGTGGAGCCCCCGAGCTCACGGGGGAACGGGCCGGGGAATCGACCCTGTGGTCAAGGTTCCTGGCTTTGGTGTCCTACAGAACTGAGCGCTGACCTCAGAACCCCAGTGCCCGCCCCACTCCCTTGGGGCAACTCATTGATCTGCCCGGGTGGTTTTCCCCCCGCAAGTCGGAGGGAAGGGACCAGGGCTCCTGGAGGATTAAGCTGGACGAGTTAGCTACCTGACGCTCAGGAGCAAAAGCCCCTAAATGGTGGCTGCTGTTGTTACTAGCAAACGCGAATCTGTGGAAAACCGCCATCGTGGAACGGCTTGGAAACCGCCCTCCAGGCCCATCCCGCCCGGACACATGTTGTGTTTCAGCCGCACAGAGTATTGTCTTTGACGTCGGAGTCCTGGTAGCCGCCAACGTTTGGATACCAGGAGATGCTACCAAAACTTTTGGAGAGTTGACTTCTCCCGGCCTGTGGGAGCCTCGGGTCGGCCAGGACTGGTCCGCCGGCAGCCGTAACCGAGGGGCGGCTGCCCCCTGTCGGCGAGCTGCCGACCACGCCGGGCGCCACCTGGCCCCATCACTCACCTCTGAGCAGGGCCTGGCCTCTGTAGGCATTTGCACTTGCTGTCTCTGCAGTCAAGTGGAGCTATTATTATCTCCGAAGGGGCGAGGGCCGTCAGAATTAGCCACTGACTTGCTGGCTGGGGCCTCCTTGACTTTGCCCTGACATTGGTCTCGGGAGACCTGGGCTCATGGAAGAGCACTGGGTGGCCCGGCCTGGGACGGGGGAAGCAAAGGAAGGGGCGGCGGGCTTTCACGAAGGCCCCTGCCAGGCCCCCGGAGGCAGCTCGCTGCCCGCTTTTCTCCCCGTGGCCCCCCTTAGTAACCTGAGCAGAAACACAACGGGGTTAGGCCAGTTACTGTGGCGATGCCAACGCCCTTGTGGCTCTGGGCCTCTCGGTCACGAGGATGGGGCTTGGGAAGGCTCGAGGGGGCCAGGGTGGGTCTGGAACCTGGATGTGGCTTCTTAGCACTGGGAAGGGAAGGCTAAGGCTAAGGGGGCGTTCGGTTGCGGGGGCGGGGGGGGGAGTCTTGGGGCCCTCAAGTTCATCCCTGTTGCTGCGCAGAATCTCTTGCTTGTCCTGTGCAGTTCAGACTCCCTCTTCCTTGTCCAGGCCCCTGGGAAGACCCCGTGGCACCAGTGACCCAGCTGGGCCTCCGGGGCCACCTGTATGAAGGCTTGGGGGACCCTCCTCTTCTGAGGAGTCTTCCCTGTGTACACATAGCCAGGCTCAGACTCGGAGAAGCCCTTCCTCCTGGTCTGTTTGCTCCTTTGCTGGACTTCCTCTTTCCCAGATGTTTGGGGAATACGTTGATTTCATCTTCATGGCGATTTTACAGGGAACCTGAAGTTCAGGGAGGTCAAATAACTTGTGCAAGGCCATCCAGGCGGACAGTAGTAGAGTCTGGGTCTGAACTCCAGAGTCCGCCTTCTAAACCACTGCCTTTGAATGCTGCTTGGGAGATACGGGGGTGCTCCAGGGAGGAGTCTGGGATGACGCTTGGGCTGAGGCAGGAGCCCTCCCTGGAGCCAGTTGGGGGTAGGCCCTGGGTCGCGGAGAGCGGGCCGTGGGCTCCAGGGACAGAGGGACGCCAGCCCGGCTGCAGGAGTTGAGAGGGAGGCGAGCGGGGGTGGGTGAGGGCGTGTGGAGTGCCGAGGAGTCTAAGCCGTGGTCTGAATCCACATCTTCTAATGCTTTTTTCTGCTACCCCGTGGAAGAGGGGTTGGCAGAGGCAGAGGAGTGGCTGGGAGACCAGCTGGTCTCGAGGAGGCCCGGCTGGACCCGCCAGTGGTCATGATGAGTATGTTTGCGATGCATTTGGGAGGCTCGCGGCCCCGGCCTGTGGATGTGCCACAGGTCAAAGGTCACTCTAATTTGACCAGGGTCTGAGCTGGGTTAGCTGGGGCCTGCTTCCTGAGGTGGCCCAATCTGGGGAAGGCTTTCCCTCTGAGGCCTCTCTCTTGACCATGTAGAGGAGGGTCTCGGGTACTTCTGGAATAGTCCTCAGCCTCTGGTGAGAGCTGGTTCCTTCCAGCCTGGAGCAGACATGGCCTCAGGGCAAGGCAGCCTTGGAGAGCCGACGGGCGTGGGTGGTAGGGGGGATGTCATGGTTAGGAAGACCAGCCACAGGCCAGATGGACACCAGTGTGCGTGTGGTGACCCGATTTCCAGCAGTGCCTTCCCTCTCGCCAGCACTTCTGGAAGGAGCAGTAGGACCTGTTGATACGGTGTCATAGGGGTTTTCTGATTGTAACTTTCTGGAAGACAGTGAGCCTTGAGAGGTCTGTGCCTGAAGCCCCTCCTCAGGCCCATGATGAAAATGGGCCGCTGGATTGGGTGTGTGGGTGGCCCATGCTCCCTGTGGGTGCACCGTGAAGGGGTCTTGTGGACACCCCTAGGTTCTCCTGCAGCCCCGCCCTTGTCCTCCGTTTGGGTGAGGGACGTTTCTGGGGGCTCAGGGGGTGGCACAAAGTGCCCCAGTCCCTCACCACTAGGTGGCGCAGCTGCAGTGATGATGTTGACGGGGCTTTCGATGCCCCGTCAGAATCCCTGGGTGGGGGTTCCTGTGGTCCCCTTGGCCCTGGACGCTTCCTGGACCTGCTCTGGACCTGGCCGTGTGGTCTCGGGTAAGTGACGGCACCTGCATGGCTTTCCGGAACGACAGTTGGGTCCGGAGATGATGGGTTTTCATCAGCCCAGTCATTTCGCGGTGCATGAGGCCCCAGATCCAACCGCCTCGTTCCCTCTGTTCCCCAGCCTCTGTCCCTGCTCTGCGGCATCATCGGGACCGCCGTGGTTCTGTCTCCTTCCTAAAGGCTTCTGTGAGCTTGACTTCTTGTGGTCTGTTCTTACTGGCCAAGGCTCTGAAGTCAACTCTGAGCCGGCGATTGGTCCAGGGTCCCACCAGAAGGCCTTGGAGATCGTGACTCCCAGCCGATCTCATTAAGCGCCGGGTCTCTCTCATCAGAAGAGGGGCCACACTTCCAGAACCATTCTGCTTCTCTCCAGTCCACAACAGACAACAGTCCGAAGATGGCCCCTCAATAGGGGTTGTGCTGATGGCTGTTCTTCGGAAGAGAGACATCAAGCTGAAGAGCCACCCGAGTGTGGCCGTGGGATGTCGTCGTGTGTGTGCACGCGTGTCTGTGTGTCTGGTTTGTTCGTCCTGTTAACCCTTCCTTCCCCCTCTTCTCATCCTTTCCGTCCCCAGCCTCTTTGTTCTCGGGTGTCCTTGGAGCCTCCAGCAGCCGTGTCCCCGCTAAAGCTCTGGCAGCACTGTGTGTCGATGCTCCTTGAAGCTTCAGCCTCTTCTCGATGGGAATTTAACCTTTGCTCTGAAGCGAGGTTTTGCTAAGAGACACGGGTCTGTACAGACGAGGTGAGATCAGCCTTCGCCTCTTACCAGAACCGTTGTTCGGAAGGGTTTCTGTGCCTCATCGTCTGCAGATGTCACTTGGGAGTTGAGTCCTATTTAGCTTTGAGGAACGGCCCAGCAAGGGGGCCCCTCCCAAACACCTTGCCCGAGCTTACTTTGGGTTCACCCCCAGGCTTCTTGATTAACTCACGGTGGCGGCTCCCCGCACCCCCCCCCCCCCCAACAGCCACCTGAGCTGAGAGGACTTTTACCCTACTGGGTTACCGCCGAGCTGTATCAGGTGAAAGCGGGACCCTCCAGACCATCTGTTGTTAAAGAAAAATTAATAATGGAACACGTATAGAGCAAACACTTTGTACTGCTGCATAATAAATGTGGAATGCAGTGACCTTGGTTGAGGTAGCCACGGGCTTGTCGCCCACTCCCTGCTCGTCTGGGGCGCCAGGCGGTTAGGTTTGTAGCCTTCTGCCCTCCCCCAACCCCCCCCCCCCCCCCCAGGGAGGAGAACTCGGGAGCCCCAAGCCCCCGACAGGGCCCTGTCCTGGCCACGCGGGGATGTCCTCTTCCAGCTCTGGCCACATTCAGAATTTTCTGTCTGCTCCGCGCCACGGCGAACATTCCAGGCGACACGACCACTCCCGCTGGTGTTTCTGATCCGCCAGTGCCGTCAGGCCAGAACCTCCGGAGGCTGTGGGCCCCAGAGGAGGACACGGGAGGGTGCAGGCCGAGGGCAGAAGGCAGGCGGTGCTCCCGCGGTCTCCCACGGCCGAGAAGGACCAGCCTCGTGCTCGGCTCAGGAGCCAGCTGACAGCCCCTTTCTGATTTGCAGCTTTTGTTCAGAACTGGGCGGGGGGCCCCCCATCGTCGTAGCACTCGAGTTAGGCAATCGTTCACAGACTCTTCTCCTGGGGCCCCACGCACGACAGCACCATGGCACGTGCCTGCCACTCAAACCAAGGTAGCGACAGAACCTTCGGGGAGAAGCCTTCAGAAGATGAAATGTTGAGGCCGGCTGTCAGCGCGTGAGGCCACGACAGAGCTGTGATGAAGTTCTTTTCCCTGGTGCTCAGAGCCTGCCACCAAGGCCCCGGCAAACCCACGTTCGAAGGCCGTTTCTTCAAAGTAAACAGCGCTGCCTTTGAACCGGGAAGGGAAGCCGGCTGGAAGGCAGGTCCCCGTGTGCGTGTTTGAGCGGGGTCCACGAGGAAAGGTGTCACGCGGGTCTTTGGCTTATGGGTCGCATAAGCCCTTGGGGTGCAGAGAGGGGCCGCCGGAGTCCTGTGACATCTTTGCCCATCTGGGAGCACCCTAGGTTCCGACGTGGGGCAGGGCTGGGAGGAGGGGCGGCAGGAGCCCCCGGGGCCACGTGATGAAGTCAGGGAAGGGTGTGTGAGGCACAGCCCTGGGTGGGAGGTGATGATGCGGGTCCTTCCGGAGGGCCCCCCCCCAATCCTGTTGTGCTCAATTCAGAGGGTTGGGTGGAGGCTTTCCTGAAAGGCTCGGAGGAGTGCTGCACCCACGGGCTGTGCGGTCAGGAGGCGAGACACGGGGAGCCACACGAGGGAAAGGCCACGCCGTCTGCCTGCCCCCCCTCCCCCCCCTCCGCAGAGGCCCAACTCCACCGGCGGGTCCCCCATGTGGTGGCCAGAGGCCACTGACCGTGTTGTTGTTCTGCTCCAAGCCTCCGGTGGCTACTTCGAATACAACCCCGCTCTGAGCTTGGCCTTGACCACCTGCGTTGCCCCCACATGCCCCACATGCCGTTTGGCCCCAGCTGCCTGAAGACCCGGACCTGGGCCTGCTCCTCCTCTCCTTGGGGCCTGCCTCCCTCTCACCCTGGCTTCCCGCCTGCAGGGAGCACCCCCTGCCATCCAGCTGTCACCGGCATCACAGCCCCTGTCGTCTCTGTCCCTTTGCCAGTAATGTGTTTGCTCCCACCTCTTAGAGTCTGTGAGCTTGCAGGATGAGGGCTGTAGCTGCCCTGAGGATTATTACGTTCTCCAGCTTGGTCTCCTCCCGTGGTATGCAGTAGGTGCCTAATCAACGTGTGAAACTGAAGGGCGCCCAGGGGGCCCAGTCGGTTAAGTGTCCAACTTCGGCTCAGGTCATGATCTCAGTTTGTGAGATCAGACCCCGCTTTGGGCTCAGCGCTGACAGCACAGAGCCTGCTTGGGATTCTCTCTCTCCCTCTCTCTCTGTCCCTGCCCTGCCGATGCTCCGTCTCTCTCTGTCTCAAAAATAAACAAACATTTTTTAAAAAATTATCAAAAAAGTAGATGTTTGAGAATGAGTGGGATGAACATCCTTCTCTGTGTCCGTTCTCCACAGAGCTCTGCTCTGCACCTGCTGGTGTCCTAGAGGCAGGTGCAGGGCTGTGGCTCACCTGCCTTCCTCAGTTTCCCTTGGTTGCTGCTGGGGGGGGCTTCTCAGGAAGCACGATGCCCTGCCTCCACCCAGGCCAAGCCAGGTTCCCCCCCCCCCCCATCTTCTCCCATTACAGTTTGCTCTTTGCCTCCATGGCATTTGCCAGAATGTGGAACTTCAAACTTATCCTCCTAATGCCTGGCTTCCCCGGCCGGCCGAACCCCAACGGGCAGGGCCTGTCTTTCTCACATACTTGGAACAGAGCAGGCATTTAGGTGATATAATTGCTGGCTGGACGGATGGATGGACAGAGCAGAAAGATGAAAAAGGCAACTGAAGAAGATCCTGAGTGCAGAGTGGCTTCCTGACGGTTGAGGGGACACTCTGGGCGTGGGACAGGCATGGGAGTGAGAGGTGGCCCAGAGCGTGCTGAGAGTCGGATGCCTCCTTCCCGGTAGAGGAAGTGCGTTCTGGTAAACAGACCTCGTTGAGAAGCTGACACCCATCCCCATCACAGCAGAGCCCATGTGGAGTCCTCTGGGCTTGAGGACACCCTGGAGCCCAGCTCTGCAGGGAGGCGTGAGGTGTGCATCAGCGTGGAATGGGGGGGGGGGGTGTCCTAGTGACAGACTCGGCCCCCGGGCCGCTCTGCCCCCCCCACCCCTGGTTTTAACAGCCAGGCTTGGGTGGCCCCCGCCAGTGAGGTACCAGGCAGAGAAGGGGGCCTAGGCAAATGGGACGAGGAGGCCCAGGGCGCGGCGGGACGCCCCCCGGAGACGGGAGGGAGGAAAGAACGGGGCCTTTGCCACCAGACGGCACGTGCCACAGGGAGGGCTCTAAGCCAGTGGCTTTGGAGACGGTCTGGGGGGGTGTGCACAGAGCGTCCTGGTCCAGCTCCGGCCCCCTCCCCTTCTGAGTGTTCCCCTGCACCCAGGCGGTGGCACAGCCAGCATCCTCCCCGTCCCCCC
Organism: Panthera uncia; assembly: GCF_023721935.1. Lineage (NCBI taxonomy): Eukaryota > Metazoa > Chordata > Mammalia > Carnivora > Felidae > Panthera > Panthera uncia. The sequence goes on along the minus strand of NW_026059676.1, from coordinate 15,600 downwards.
CTCGCCCACGCCAGTGCGGCCGCTCGGTGTTCAAGGAGTAGCTCTGGATCAGTGTGCATCGTGGGCAAGTGCACATACACGGCTCCTTAGCTCTCTGTTCGGGGCCCTGGAAGCCCTAGGACAACAACTCCCCCAGCAGCAGGCGTGTCCCACCCTCAGACTTTGGTCTCTGACGCCTTTGTCCAGTAGAAGCAAGCAGGCTTCTTGTTAACAAGAGCTTGTTGCTGGGCCTGCTGAGGCAAGGGCTGCGGACGAGCCGGGGAGAGTGTTGGAAGGTGAGGAAGCGCTCCAAAACCAAAATGGCTGCATGGCAAAGGGCACGGGAGCCCCCGGAAGTGCTCCCAGTCACCCCGAGTGGCAGAGTCTAACAAGCTAGCCCTGGCTTATGATCCCAGTGTATACTATAAATATGCATGAGCCTACACGGTTGCCAATAACGGAAATCAGAGAAATGGGTACGAGAGACCAATCCCTTGTGTGGAGAATTCCAAAGAATTCAGGTAAATGCCCCTCAGGAAGCGGGGACGTAACTCCACGTCCCTTTAGTCTGCAGAGTAGAACCTTGGCCACAGTGGGCACCACACACCCGCCGGGGCCAAGGCTCACGTGGTCTGTGACAGTCCCGTTGCCCGCACAGCCCCAGACAGGACGAGAAGACCTTCACGTCTGTGAGCTTCCTCCCACATCCGTCACCCCAATACGAGCGTCAACCGAACATAGGGACATTTTATAGAATACCTACCAGCACCCTTCAAAATGGTCAAGGTCATCAAAAACCGGAGAAATCTGAGAAACTCACAGCCAAGAGGAGACGTAACAGCTGCGTGTAATGTGTCCCGGGTGGGATCCTGCAACAGAAAATAAGGGCATTCGGTAAAAACCACCCATGATCCAAATAACACGTGGAGTTGAGATCAGTTAATAACGTGTCAGTGTTGGTTCATGAATTGTGACGAACGACCACAGCAGCATAACGGCAGTAGAAAACGGGTGCTGAGCACCCAGAAACTCTGCACCGTCTTCCTAACTTTTTTGTAAATCTGAAACTGTTTTAAAATTAAAAACCTACTTACTTTTTAAAAACGTTTATTCACTTTTGAGAGAGAGCGCATGCGCAAGTAGGGGAGGGGCAGAGACAGAGGGAGACACAGAATACGAAGGAGGCTCCAGGCTCCGAGCTGTCAGCACAGAGCCCGACGCGGGGCTCGAACCCACGGACCACGGGATCATGACCTGAGCGGAAGTCAGACGCTTAATGGACTGAGCCACCCAGGCGCACCGGAAGTTTATTTAAAATACCGGTGGGGCGCCTGGGTGGCTCAGTCGGTTGAGCGCCGACTTCGGCTCGGGTCACGATCTCGCGATCCGTGAGTTCGAGCCCCGCATCGGGCCCCTGTGCTGACAGCTCGGAGCCCAGAGCCTGTTTCAGATTCTGTGTCTCCCTCTCTCTGACCCTCCCCCATTCATGCTCTGTCTCTCTCTGTCTCAAAAATAAATAAACGTTAAAATACAGGTGTGTGTGGCCCAGCCTCTGAGAGACAGAAAGCAAGGCCCCAGGCCCTCCTGTATGCAGCTCTGGGCTACGCAGAGAACTGAGGCCAAATGGGCCCTGACTGCACGCCCACGTAGGCCCTGGATCCCCACCCCCGCCCCCCATCCCGATCTTTTCTCTGAGCCATGACTCCCAGCATGTGCGTGTTTACGATGTACACGGTTCCTCTTCTGCCTGAATGCAGGCTGCATGGCGGGGGCTGCTCCCCTCTGCCTGCCGGGGTCGTCCCCGTCCTGGCCAGTGTCCAGGTTCACCCTCATGTGGGTGAAACGGACGGGAGGGAGGAGGTTGGCGGGCTGGACACACGGTGAGGCAGGAGAGTTGGTGTCTGGGAGGCGCCCGGGGCCATGGCTGTGACCACACAGGGTGTGGGCCAGAGGGGCAGTGTTGGGACGGAGGCAGGGCCCAGGAGGGCGGCTGGGCTTTCTTGCCCCGGAAGAGCCCCCGCTCCCAGTGTGTGCACCCGGGACCGCTCGGGGAGGAAAGGCCCAGGCCTCCTCGGGCTGGAACCGCTGGTTCCAGAGCCTCCCTGTCCCCGTGGCCCTGAGTGTCCATGGGGCCCGGCCTGCCCAGCCGCTGGCAGTGGCTTGCAGAAGTTGAAGAAAACCCAGGGAGCTCTGTGGGCAGAAGGAGATACAGGGGAGGCCCCGTCTGCCCCCACATTACCTCTCCATACTCCCCTGACGTGGTTCACTTTCTCAAAAGGCAAGATGTTCTCATAATCTGAGGTGAACTGGGACCGATGCCATCTCAGAAAGAGAACGTGCCCGCGTCCTGGGCATTCGCACTCCCCTGCGAACGGGGAGCCATCTGCGGCCTGGTCCTTCACAACGAGCTGTGATGCCTGTGGCCCGGGCGGGGGCTGTGAGGGCGGTGCCTGCTGTCCGATACCCAGACTGGGGAGCTTGTGGGGGGGCCCCCCCCCCCCCCCCCCCCACTGCTTTCCTGAGGCCCAGCTTCCTTCTGGGAAGAGTTCTGAAAGGGGCTCGGACAGCAGCACCCACCCGCCCGCCCGAACTTCAGGCACCACAATGTACGCTGTGGTCCTCTCTGCCTTTGATTAAACAGTTAGCTGTCCTCAGCCGCAGCCCATGTCCACAGCCACCGGGTGCCCTTTCTGCATGGGTGACTCACCAGAATTAACGTTCATTTGATTTTTACTATAAATTACGCCTCACATAATTTCTCCATTACGGGCGGGGGACGGCCCCTCGGAAAGGCTGGAGCGGGCCATTCGGTCCCTCGTGCTGGGGACACGCTGACTTGTTCCTCCTCCCACGCGCTGGCTGGCGGCGGACGGCCATCGCAGGTGGCTTAATGGACGTGCCCCCCCGCCCCCAGCCCACATGGGAGATGCTCACCTTGGGCCCCCAGGAGAGGCGGAGGGGGCAGGCAGAGAGCGAAGATATTCGCGAGCCACTTGAAGGTGGCAGGTTGGGATGTTAAAGGTAAGAAAAAAAAAATGACGCTTTTAAAGATGGAGGGGTCTCCCCTCCCGCCTTCCCTTCGTCCTGCCTGCCTTCCTTCAAATGCTCACTGACTGTGCCCAGCGTCGTGTGAAACACTGACACTGACAATAGAGTACTGAGCAAAATTAGGACCTCCGCCCTCAAAGCGCTTGTGGCCCAACAGGACTCATTGGATAAACACAGAAGCACATGTCAGATCGCTACCAACAACGATGTGCAACAGAGAGGCTGGTCCCTTCCTTCCCAGAGGATGCCACGTGGGGCCAAGGCACAAAGGACGGGGAGGTATTACCAGGCAAAGAGGCGGGACTGCATGTGCAAAGGCCCTGTGGGAGGGGACCGAGGGAGCAGGCAGGACCCAAGGAAGGCCAGGTGAGCAGGGGGGAAAGAGGAGTCCAGGCAGGGCTTATGGGCCCTGGAAAGAATTGTGCTTGTTATCCTAAGGCCAGGGGGTCGCACTGATGTTTTAAGGAGTGGGGGTCATTCTGTGAAGCAGTCATCGGCTCAGCCAAATCCCGCTGGGATGGGTGAGGGGAGGGGCGCTTCCGTCTGCAGACATGGCCCTCTGCAGACATGGCCCTGACCGCCCAGTGCTGGGCTCTGCATTTCCAGGACGAGGGGAGTGTGCACAGAGGTGGGGGAAGGGCATGCGTGGGGGCGGGGAGAGCAAGGACCCAGAGGCTTTTCACCAGCATCGAAACCATACGCTACTCTGTAAAAATCCGACTAGCCGAGGACTGTGACTCATCCACCCCAATTCCCCCGGCAGTGGAATAAACCAATTTGCTTAAACCTCCAACTGATCTCATACATTTGTCTTTTTTTTTTTTTTTTAATATCTAAAGCTCAAAAGAAACCAAAGTTTACAAGAGAAGAAAAAATCTAGCACAGTAGATTGAAGCAGACGTGTGCTTATCTGTTTTCCAAAAGAATTGAATTAAAAACAAAGCCCACAAACAGAAGCTCACGACACTGTCTGCACCAGGCACCTGCTGCCCCTCTTGCCTCGGTGCCTGGAATAAATCACCCTGCAGCCGGCCTGTCCTCCCTGGGAAGGGGCCAACCTCCTTCCGGTCCGGGGGAGGGGGGGGGGTGTTCCTGCCGCAGGATGCACCGAGCTAGGTACACAGTGAGACCACCCAAAGGACAACTTTGGATGGAACCTTGGGGTCATTCCTGACACAGGCGCCCTATCGCTGTTTCTGTAGACGACAAAAAGTGAGGCTGGGAGAAGTCAAGTAATCTACCTGAAGCCCTGACCTCGTAAATATCAGGCTGGCCCAGACCTCCCCCACCCCCCACCCCTTTAATGCTAAATACCAAAGGACACAAAAGTCATAACCTTTTTTCTCTCCCTCCAAACATTGGGTATACACAGAGCTGTAGGTACATGATACCGTTTATCTCAGGGATTCTCAACTAGGCTCAGCCTTGGCCCCCCCTCCCCCACCCCAGGGACATTGGGCCATGTCTGGGGACATTTTGGCTCTCACAGTTCAGGGATGGGGAGATGCTCTTAGCATCTAATGGGTAGAGGCCAGGGATGCCGGTGAACACCCTTCAGTGCCCAGGACGGCCTCACGGCAGGGAATGATCCAGCCCAGAATGTCAGTTGCAGGTGGAGGCAGCCTGGAACAGGAGAAATGACGTGTGTAAAATGCGGGCACACCCTCCCGCAGACAGGGCTGGAAAGATAAGTGCCACAATGTCTACATTTGTTTATCTCTTGGTGAAAGGGTTTGGGTAATTTTTTATTTTTCTTCCTTATGTTTTTCTGTACTGTTTGAATTTTTTAAGGAACAATGTGCATGTATCATTTTTATAATCGGAAAAAGAAGGGCTGTTTTCATTTTGTAAAAATAAAAAAAAAGGGATTCAGGACTTATCGATTCTGATGCAGTTCTCCCACTAACTAGCTGTCAGGAACAGCTCTCTGGAAAATATGTCTATCTGGAAAGTGAGAAGAGCAATCTTTCTTGCATTATATTATAGGAATATAAAGTAACGTTGTCCTGGAAAAGCTCTCTGAGCTCAGAGGAGAAAAATTGTTAAGAATACGGAGATACTGTTTCTCTCATATATTTCCCCTCTGAGCTGATGTGTACATTTTTCGCAGCACAGACATTTAGGAGATGGGGGTGGGGTGCTCGGTGGGGGCCTTCTGGGTACCAAAGATTGGGAAACAGAAGCGGGTCCAGGATGCCTCCCGCCCTCAGGGGAGAGGACCAGATGCTTCCACCTTTCAAAGATAGCATTTGGTCCCCCGACCATCTTGATTTCGTCTCAGTGCCGGGGTGAGGCTAGCTTTCTTAAGCAAGGCACTATTGGTAATTGGGGCGGAGTAATTCTCTGTTGGGGGGGGGGCATTGTAGGGTGTATAGAGCTTCTCTGGCCTCTACCCGACAGGATGCTAATAGCTCCCCTCCTCCCCCCAAGTCTTGACGACCCGAAACGTCTCCAGTCAAGGCCAAATGGCCCAGTGCGTGAGTCTCAAGACCATGGGCTGCGCAGAACCCCTGCGTGGACATGCTTGGTGGCTTAACGTGACGGCCTCCTAGAGATGGTTCCGGCTTCTGAATCGGGGCGCTGACCTGCTGCATTTCTGAGTCACTGCCCATGTTTTCCATCTTCAAAAGTGTTCCCTTTGAGGGGCGCCTGGGTGGCTCAGTTGTTTGAGCGTCTGACTTCGGCTCAGGTCATGATCTGGCGGTTCGTGAGTTCGGGCCCCGCGTTGAGCTCTGTGCGGATGGCTCGGAGCCTGAAGCCTGCTTCGGATCCTGTGTCTCCCTCTCTCTGCCCCTTCCCCGCTCACACTTTGTCTCTCTCTGTCTCTCAAAAATGAATAAACGTTAAAAAATATATATATATATTTTTTAAAGTGTTTCCTTTGTGGCTACCCGGCCCAGGACAGCACCTCGCGACAGCAGGACCCCTGGGGGTCCAGGAGCCCCTGGGTCTTTTGGGCAACTTGAGCTCCCACTAGGCCGTGGTGGGGCCTGAGGCGGGGGCTCCTGTTTTCCTACAAACAGCGACACGCAGGCAGGCTGTGTGCCCCAGCGGCCCCGTCAGCAGGGAGCACGGAGAGCTCGTGTTTCTCAGGAGCGCATAAACCCACCGGCCGATGGCGAGGAGGCCCCGAGACGTGCCCCGGATGCCGCTTCGCACGCCAGCGCTTCAAGCAGCGGCCGTGGCAGGTGAACTTACAATGAAGTAAGATAAAACCAGGTTGGAAATTCAATATCTCCCCGCCCTTCCCATCTTTTTAAAAATCCATAATTCACGGAGAACCCCGGCAGGGGGTGTGCAGCTCAGTCGAATTACCGGTTTTTGTTTTTTGGGTTGTTTTGTTTTCCCAAAGATCCAGACTGGGGAGAGGCATTTTCTTGAAACAGAGAAAATAGAACGCAACTCTTTGGAGCTCATGTCCCCTGACGTTGACCTTCTTGGCCCAGACCTCCATCCCCTTGGGACAGGAACATCACAAACACATGTGAACAGCACTCTAAAACCCTTGCTAATTGCACTGCCAGGAATTTATCCTTCCGATGTCCTGTACGGGGCCGGGGATGATGAATACACAGGTTTATTCATGGCCGAGTGGTTGGTAATAGAAACAGACTGGTAACAACGTAGATGCCTGCCGTGGACGGCTGGTTAAATAAGCCCCGTTCCTTCCTTGCAACGGAGTTACCGTGTGGCACTAAAAACAGAACCCGGAGGCTCATTGTGCAGCGAGAGGAGATGCGTCACCACATTGTTGAAGCCACGGCGGGGGAACAATGTTTATAGTGTATGCTACCATCTGTGTTTATAAAAAAAAAGGAAAAAATATACACGTATGCATTAGCTTGTATATACCTAGTATGTCCCTAGGCTGGCTGGCTCCCAGGAGGGGGATGGGGAGGCCAGAGAGAGAGAGAGAGAGAGGGAGAGGCCACAGGACGCCTCCCTTGCACACCCTTTTGTATGTTTTGATTTTTGAACCAGGAATAAGCGCTCAGAAATAAATATATAAAATTACATTTCCTTTACGAGAAAACACAAACCAACCACACACCGTGCTAATTTGTTCTGAAAAACACATCATGGGGCAGGCACAGTGAATTGCTATGAGGGGCTCAAGCGTGTCGCCTTGGGGAGATCCAGGCCCCTCTCTGGACCTCGGAATTTTACCAAAATGTGCGATAGTTTTCTAAGGATTTTGTGTGTGTGTGTGTGTGTGTTGCTAATATTCTGTATTACTTTGGTGCCTTCTACACTGTAACACATCCACCAACACCGTCTAGTCGTGGGCTCTTGCCTCCGTGGTCCCCAGTTCCCTAAAGCGAGCTGGTGAGAGTTTCTGTTATTACGTTTGATAAGGTACAGATGTGTCTTTATGTGTACTTCCTATTTGTGGGATGCGTTGTTCACGTTCTCCAGGGTCAATTAATGCCCGGAGTGCCACGATTCCGAAGCTGATAAGGGAAGCCTGATGAACCCCGGGGTTTGGCTGGATCAACCCCTGCCTGCAGCCCATCTCAGATACGTTGCAGACAGCACCAGAAATGGGTCCTGGGATAAAACTCCCCTCAGAAGATGTATGGTCTAAAACTGGCTGATCGATGAGATGGGATACTGCTTTATGGGGCACTTAACCAAAAGTGAGCTCTGAGTTACGTTTCAGAAACGCACAGCAGCGGCTCCGGTGGAGAAGGGCATGATGATTGCTCCTGACTGGGGCAAAGAGAATCCTAGCAGAGCAGGCTGAGGGCCCGGGTGTAGTCACAGCTGCACAGAGGCGGTATTTCACAGGTCCCTAGCTCTCCTTTACCCAGAGTGCCTGCTATTTGGGACTGGTTATCTCCTGGGTTCCTGTGCAGGAGACCTCGCACACCTTCCCGGTTGTTATTTTCTCCTAGAAAGGCTAGTGAAACCTTCTGTCCAACTTTGATTAGGCCTGAGCTTGGGAAAGGCAAGAAGATGGCGATTCTTAACCCAGATCAGCTCCTGTCTACGTGGGGACATCGAGGCAGCAGGAGAGTATTCTCAGGGAGGGTATGAGGCCGCCTTCCTCAGGCCCCCTGTCACAATGGCGTGGGCCCAGTACACACAGGAAGGAGTGGGCACGGGGTGGAGGTCCGGGAGGCAGGCACCGGACTCAGTTGGCCGCGTGTACCGAAAGATGCCGTTTTATACAGCAGGGTCTAATGCAGGTTGCAGGTGAATGTGAATGGAGATAAGGAAACAATTATCCAAGCCGGGAAGCCTCGGAGGCCCTGGAGGCTGTGATTTTGGTGCTAATGGAAATGTGGCAAAGGGGAGGGGTGGCCGGAAGCAGAGGCCGCTCTCGTACTTTCCTGAACTTGAGGTTTCTGCTTCCCGAAAGTTCTCGGTGGGGGAGATGAGATGCCCGTGTGGGGCTGTCGCAGCCTGCATCAGAAGCAGGCTCCCTCCTTTACTCCCAAGTGGGGGCGCGGTGGGAAGGCGTGAACCTGGGATCCTGTTGGAACGTCCTGACTCCTCAGACCCAGAGGGGCTGGGCAAGAGGGGAGAAGGGCCCCAAAGGGATCCAGTCTTTCCACCGATCTTGCCCTGGTGGTCAGGTCCCCGAGTCCCCTCCTGTGGCTTCAGAAGAGGGGTTGGTCGGGGACGGGCCCAGGAGAGGACGGGCAGGGGCCGTCCAAAGACCAGAGTGCCCGAAACCCACATCAGGGTGGCCGGCTGGGTGGCCTGGAGGCCCTGGCTTCAGATGCGACCTCTGCCCCCCCCCCCCCCCCCCCCCGTCGGAGTCCCGCTGCCCTGCCCCCACACTCAGGTAAGATCCAGGATTGTTTTTGTGAGCGGAAGGGGCAACCACCAACAGATATCTGCCGCCCAGAGCTTTCAATAGCTCCCGGCTTCTTGGTGGTGCCCACCTATTGTTTCTGGAAACCTGACTGTCCATTTTGGTAAAGCTGCAGGGGGGAGATAAGACTGACCTTGACGTGCTCCAGGCCACAGCCTGGGTTCCACCCACCCAGTGTCCCCTGTCCCCTCCCCATTTCCTGGAAGCGGGGACAATCATGGAACCTGAGAGCTGGGGCCAGCCTGGTCAGGGGCCTGTGAAGCAACACAGACCTCAAAGTTGACTTGTCTCCAGGGGCCCCCCCACATTTCTTGGGGGGGGGTCTGGAGGTGACCCTGGGCAGGCCGTCCAACCTGCTAACGTCTGGCTAACCTGCCTAACTGAACGGGTGTGAGTGGGGAGAGCGGCGGCGGGGGGTGGGGGGGTGGGGGTGGGGGTTTAGCCTCGCTGTTCACGGACCTTTAAAAAAAGCACAGGCCCCTGGGCCCCACCCCAGACCTGCTGGTTCCGACTCTCCGGGGTCGGGGTCCCGGGTCCGCGTTCTCATTTAAAAACCCCTCTCCCCCAAACCGACCTAGGAGACACCGGCCTAAAGATAATTCCAAAATGGATTCTTCATTCAAAAGGATTCAGGCTACAGTTGAGGATGACTGGCGAGCAAACCCACTTGATTTGCATGAGGGTCGGGGTTGGGAGAGGTTTCCACTTCCTTGAGATTTGCTCTCCGAACAGCTGGAGGCGGTAATTATCCATGCAAAGTGAAGCTAAAATTTCAGAGAAGTATCTGGAGAATTCAAGTCAGAAGAAGCACGCTCGTCTGAAATACCCAGATAATTAAAGAAAAAAATATATTCATTGCATAAATTGCTCATTAATTCACTCCTCTGTGGGGGCACACAGCTTAAAAGCAGGCGCTTTGATTAATCCAAGCTATATTAAATCCTCAAGATGCTTTTTTTTTTCCCCCCTTCCTGTGCCTGGATCTTCATATTTCCTTCCTCTAAAGAATCATAAATAAAGTTGTCCCTTTGCAAAAAATGAATTTCAGGTTTGGCTTGGCAGAACAAGCCCTATGGAGTTGGGAGAATCAATTTGGTTGCACTTTTTCTTTCTTAAGTACACGTTTTGAAATCAGATGCATTCTTTCCCGTTCACTGGAAATGCTAATTTTTTTTCCATCACCGTTCGAAGTTACATTGTGTGTGGCTAAGCGAGTAACACCCAGAAAAATAGCACTTCAGAGAGACTGAGGAGGAACATGATCCCAATCAGAGTGAAAGCCAGACAAATGGTTAATTTCAAAGGCAGGCCACTGATTGGGGAGAAGAACCTATAGAATTATTTCCTTTCGGGGGGAAAGAAAAACCCCTGAAAATTCAAAAATCACTCGGAAAGAACAAGCGTCTAATCCCGACAGGTTGATTTTCAAGACCCTCTTTAATGAAATTTCAGCACATCTGTTCGCCACTCATTCTCCTGCCTGGCTACCCAGGGTACTTCGGGCCTGGCTCGCTTTTCATTCCTCCAGCTGTGTGATTCGGGTGTAACGGATTCCGCTATTCCCCATCCCTCCGGGTCGGCCAACCCCACGCGGCACGCCTCCTTCCGGGGGGTTTGGGGGAGCGAACAAAAACATACGCCGAATTTGTAGATTCCGTCGCGCAGCCTTCAAAACAAAACAAAACAAGCCTCTTCTCACTCGTTGGCTTGAGCCAAAGTGTCCTCTGTGTCTTCCTTGGAGTCGACGTGAAGTACTTTGCAGAGCCTTGGTTTTCCAGAGCTGGCGGAGGAGGGCGGAAACATCCTGTGTGGAAAAAAAACCTTTTGTAGTTTATAGGGGAGACGTAAATACGGGCCATTTCCAGGTGCTGCGCCGAAACTCCGGTCCAGGCAATGAACACACTGAGAGATTGGTCTCCAGATTTGGGATTTGATAGGGCAGTAAAAAAAAAAAAAAAAAAAAAAAAAAAGAATAATTAGAAGGGAAATAGCCACTTTGTATTTTACCCAGAAAGGGCATTAGAAGGGAACCGCCTTCTAAGGCGAAGTCTTGTGAAAGGAAGAGCATTTATTTATTTATTTTTTAAAGCTTATTTCTTTGGAGAGAGAGAGAGAGAGAAGGTACAAGTAGGGTAGGGGTGGGGCGGGGTGGGGGGGAGAGAGAGAGAGAGAGAGAGAGAGAGAATCCCAAGCAGGCTCCACACAGCACAGAGCCCAACTCAGGGCTAGAACTCATGGAAGCTTAACCAACTGAGCCAACCAGGCGCCCCAGGAAGAGCTTTTAGACTTTCTAAGGGCAACACAGCCAAGGACGGAATGTTGGAGCTCATGATGTCATGTATTCACTCAACCAACATGTGCTGAGCACCTCCCCCGGGTCAGCAGCAGTCTAGGCCCCCCCGGGACACGGGGGTAAACCAGGTCCCGCGGCAAACACCGCCCTTTGAATTCAGGGCGTCCAGCCTCGTGAGACCCTCACTCCCTGTCCCTTTCTGACCCTCCTTCCCCGCGGAGGTGCACCGAACTTGAAAGAGGCCATGCTACTCCTGCTGGCCCTTTGCCAAGCTAGTCTGTGTTTCCCCCTGAATTGGGAGGTCGCACCCCTTGTGTGGGTGTGGGGCACCTGTGCCACAGCTCCAACGCGGCCCCAGCCTTGGGTCCGACACAGCGGGCTGGATGGCCGGTGGCTGGTGTGTTCTACCAGAAGGGCGGCCAGTCAGCAAACATCTCAAGGACAGCTGAGTGGCAAGAAAGAGACAGAAGAGGTGGCCCACTTAATCTGCCCTCCTGGACACCCCAAGAAAGCCACCACCCAGTTGGAGGCGTGTCCCCAGGGACCCAGCTAGTGCCGAGGGCAGGGTCTGGCATCACGAGGAGAGTTGCCTGTGACCTGCCATGGTGCCGGACCATCCGTCTCTGCCCCTTCCTCCTTCCGGGAAGCACCAAGAACGTCCTATGAGCCACACAGGACACCCGTGTCCTCTCCTGCCAGCTGCGAAGGGCCACTCAACGGTGAAGACCACTTCTGCCTTCCTCCTCTGTAGCACTGATGCTGGAGGCCCAAGGCTGAGGGTGCATCTGTCGTTCCGTCATCAGAGAAAAGATGGGGACCTGCCCTCATTCCTTCCCTGACAACCGTTTTCTCAAACCCCCCCCCTCCCAAACTGTTCACGCCTCATCCTAAGGGGGCTGTGGCAGGAATGGGGAGAAGGAGTGTATGGGAAGCAAGAGGAGACCCCGCTGGGAGCTTGAGAGCAGTCATGGGCACACTATGACCCGCCCAGCTAGGGACGGTGTTTACATTTTTAAATGGTTTGAAAAAAAAAAAAAAAAATCAGAAGAAGATTTTCCTTGACACGCGGAAATTATTTATGGGAACTGAAATGTGACTTTCCCATAATGTTTTATTGGTGGTACAGCCTGTGTGTGTGTGTTGCCCGTGGCTGCCTTTGTTAAAGACATTTACTACCCGGACCTTTGCGGAAGAAGTTTGCTGAGCCCCGGGCTAAACCCAGGGATAGACGTTCAGAGGGTTCCATGACTTCCCTGGAATTGTTTGCAGAGTGGGGTCAGGGCACTTTTCCAGAAGGACCACGGCTTCTATCAAGCTCTCAAAGGGGCCCAGGTCACCTCAACACAGGGCTGCCAATAGGCAAACTCAAACACTGAACACCTGGTCACACTGGGGTTTCAGAGGAACAACGGACACTTTTAGAGTATAAGTCTGTCCCAAATATTTTGTGGGACAGAATTGTCCTAAAACAATTATCTTTGTTATATGAAATTCCATGTATCTAAAATTCCTAGTATCTGAAATTCCATGTCATCTGAAATCCCATGTTACGTGAAAGTCCATGACCACAAGAGTGAGATGGCCAGCTGGTGAGGGTCCCCTTCTCCTGGCCCCACTCTTGCTCCCTAGCAGACCCCCCTTCCCTCCTTTGTTTCCCGACCCCCCCCCCGCCCCACCCCGGCTCCTCCCTCCCGGGTTTCTTGAGCAGTGGAGTGGTTTAGCAAGAACGTGAAGTTACATTTATTCTCTCTACATCGATTTTTACATATTTTTATCGCATAAACTCTTTTGCGATTATAATAGAGATCCATGCTCGTTGGAAGAAGTGAAATCCTTACAAATGAAGGCAAAGTACCTGCGATCTGGCCGCCGGCCGCCACCCGCCTCCCGTAAACTGTGAGGGGCCGACGTCCCGTGTGTCCTTCTTGCCTGTGCCGAGGCCTGCGTCCGTCCGAGTGCATCTGCGGTGCTGGCCTCTCCGTGTCCTGGTGGACGTAGACATCCTTCCACCTGGTTCCCTCTAGCTGCCGCGCCCCTCCCACTTGACGGCTTCACCATCGCGACCTACAGACAAACCTGGCACAAGCCATTCCAGAAGCAAGTGGAGTACTGCTCCAACGTTTTCTTTTCCAGCAAAGTAATGCATGCATGTGATCTTTTAAAAAAAAAATATTTTTTTTTACATTTATTTCTTTTTGAGAGAGAGACAGAGTGCGAGTGGGGGAGGAGCAGAGAGAGAGGGAGACACAGAATCCGAAGCAGGCTCCGGGCTGAGATCGTGACCTGAGCTGAAGTCGGACGGTCAACCCACTGAGCCGCCCAGGCGCCCCACACGTATGTGATCTTAAAGCCCAAGACTTGTGAGCGCTTAGGAAGAGAAAGGCCTCTGTCTCTGTGCCCTTGGGCCCCTACGCTGCCCTTCCAGTGCTTTCCTCTCCTGGTGCTGAGCAACACGTCTCTGCGGCTGCTTCTGTCTGGGACGCTACTCACTGGGGTCCTCAGAGCCCAGCTCTTCTCCCGGAGGAGTCGTCCGTGTCCCTGGGACCCCGTCTGCCCAGGGCCACCTCAGCCCCTCTCCCCTCCCCCCTCTCGACGTGGACCTGAGACAGAGCTCACGTCACGCCCCTACTGCTCCATGCAACCTGCTTTTGTTCCAACAGTGCCCTTGTGTCTGCCGAGCGCCAGGCACTGAAGGGGAAGCAGCAGCCCCGCCCTCGACCCGCCCTTGGCCTTGGCTGCCGCCTCTTCTGCAGGCCCCATTTGGGAGGGGGTCATCGAGCATCGTGGAGTCATTAGGCGGCGCGGCCCAGGGAGTGGGGGGGGTGGGTAGCGTTTGGGGGTAAATTCAGATCCTCCGCCCCCCGTTTACCGAGGAGCCTTCGGATGCCAACACAGAGGTGAGGCCCCTGCGCACAGGGCAGCGCGAGGGCTGGTCTCTCCCCTGCAGAGACCGGACCCGCGATGGGGCAGGCCCCCAGGGTGGACAGCGGGCAGACAGCCGAGGCACAGAGGCTCTAACAGAGGACAGAGAAGGGCTGCCGAGGGGTCAGCGGGGGATGGCCACGACACAGAAAACACGCGGCCAGCACCCACTGGGCTGTGGCCTCGTCTACGCGGTCCACATAACAAATGAATCCACATATATTCACCCGTTGAATCTCACAACAGCCCTCGAGATGAGGAAGGTGCCGCGCACACGGGGCAGGTAGCTCACCTGTCCCACGGCTGATAAATGGCGGGGTTGGGAGTTCAACACGCGGACACCGGGGGCCCGGCTCTTGGCCACAGGCTGGGCCGGTTCGCCATACTTAGCACAAAGTAGTCTGATAGTCCGCTGGCAGTAATAATATGTCGATAATGCTAATCTTGAGATGAGATTCCCGCCCCTCCCACAGGAGGAAGGTTCTGTCACGTCCCCCCCCCCCCCCCTGGGGGGGATAGAGGGCCAGTGATGGGGGGGGGGGGGGGGGGGGGGCGGCCCCCCGGGGGGGGGGGAGGGTGGGTGGCCCCCCTTGGGGGGTGCGAGGAAAGATCTAGAAGGTGGGGAGGGTGGGTGGGAGGGGCGGGCACCAGGCCGGACTCTCCCCACACTCGCTGCACACCCCTCCCCTCAGGCTCAGCTGGGTGGACACAAGGTGTCCTGTGTCTCCCGCTCCTGGGTGGCCCTGTCACCTCCAGGCTGAGTCCCAAGCTGGTGAGGCCCCCCTGGGGCCACAGCCTCTTCCTCTTCCTCTTCCTCTTCCAGACAGGCCTCAGGAGCCTCCCCGGCCCGGAGAGCGTGGGTCCTGCGGGCAGCAGTGTCGTCACCTGGACGAGGCCAGGCCCAAATAGCTGCTCGGTAGAAGCCAGCCCTGGACATGTGGCTCGGAGTCAGCTGTGGCTGTGCCCACTCTCTGGGGCACAGACTTAGGGGCCGCGCTGGGGGCAGGCCCACCGGTGCCTGGGTTCCATGGCGAGCCCTTCATCCCTGCCTCTCAAACACACGCGTGTGCGTGCACACAAGCGCTCTCAACGCAGATACCCCCGGAAGGACCAGAGAAACTCTTTGCCCGTCTCCTCGGTTCGAGGTGGAAACATAGGCCCAGACGGACGGTGAATTTGTGCAAAGTTACCGCACTATACTAGGGGGCTCTACAAGGCCACCTCCAAGTTCAATCATCTGCTAGAAGTCCTGTCAGAACTCAGCAAGCCTTTAACCTCACGCTCTTGGTTTATCCCCTTGAAAGAGGCACAGGTGGTTCGGCAAAGGGGCAGGGCCGGGATGGCACCGGGCAGGAGCCTCAGCGGGGCTCTCTGCTGGGACCACGGACAGCGCCCGCTCCTATCCCCACATGCACGAGCCCTGCCCACTCGGGTGCCCCCCCACGCCTCCAACGCCCAGGGTATTTGGAGGAGCTTGGTCATGTGGACATGATTGACGGCCCATTGGCTGACCTCGGTCTCCAGGCGCTCTAGAGGT